>NC_135425.1:13240196-13352696 GCF_051991245.1 Festucalex cinctus | reverse complement strand
TCTGGGTCACTTCCTGTTGAAATTAGGTCACTTCCTGTTCAAATTAAGTCACTTCCTGTTGATATCAGGTCATTTTTAGGTCATTTCCTACTGAAATTAAGTCACTTCCTGTTGAATTTAGGTCTGTCTGGGTCACTTCCTGTTGAAATTAGGTCAATCCCTGTCATACCTACTCAATTGGCCAAGATGGCCGCCACTCAGGGGCCGAGAATCCTGGGTGCACCTCAACAATTGGACAAGATGGCCGCCACTCTGTGTGTGTGCAGTGGTGCTGAAGTCCCTGGCCTAGCTAATCAATTGACCAAAATGGCCGCCGCTCCATGTGGGCAGAGGCCGAGAATCCTGGGTGCACCTCAACAATTGGCCAAGATGGCCGCCACTCTGTGTGGGCAGTAGTGTGAGAATCCCTGTCCAAGATGGCCGCCGCTCTGTATGGGCAGTAGTGTGAGAATCCCTGGCCAAGATGGCCGCCGCTCTGTATGGACAGTAGTGTGAGAATCCCTGGCCAAGATGGCCGCCGCTCTGTATGGACAGTAATGTGAGAATCCCTGGCCAAGATGGCCGCCACTGTGTGTGGGCGGTGGTGGGGAAATTCCAGGCGTGGATGACAACAAGCAGCTCTGATTGGCTGAGGCAGTTGCTGTGCAGAAGTGAGAGAGTGGGCAGAATAGCTCAAAAAGCACCATTTAAATAGCAGTTCATTACATTACATTTCATAAACAAAAATATTATATTGTGCTTTGATTTTTTTTTATTAAGCGAAAATAGGGAATGATCTGAAGAGTTTAAAATTCGAATGGTTTTAATTGATCAAGAAATGTGGAAGTTAAGCCATAATCACTAAACTGAAAATGGGTTACTGTCACTTTAACAAATATGCGCATTCACGCACACACATTTCCTAAGTACCAGGTGGGCGAACATTTTGCTTGCTTCAATTGAGTTCTATGAGAAAGCGCACACCTCGAACAAAAGGCTCTCACGACTCAACGGTTTAAGATACAGATTTCAGAAATGCCCCGTTAGAACGGCAAGGCTTTGGGGAACGCAAGCATGTTCTCATTTTTTAAATCGGATAAAAAATGACCAAATTAGAGCAGGTTGAAAACGTGTGACTTTTAAAAAAAATGACAAAAAAATGCGGCGAAAATAACATGGGGCTCAATGGGCGAAAAAGTGCGACTTCCCCTCGCTTCAAGTCAAATAAAAGGTACTAAATGACACCTTAGCCGCACAAAAGTGGGTTTGTCAGAAAGAAGACCCTTGTGACTACAAAATATCCAAATGTGATGTTTACTGAGCAAATATTGTGGCCACGGTGACGAGTTGAAGTGAAATTTTTGGAAAGAATTTTTTTTGTCTCTCCACTCTAGCGCTGATTGCTCCACTCTAGCAAACGCAATACACACTAATGTAAAGAGCCTCTTTTTCTTCATTTCACACCCTGTCTTTGAACCCGCACAGGAGGGAGCGCTTACATTTCTTAAAAAAAATTTCAACACAGAGCTAAAGATGGGAAAAATTGCAACAAAATGAGCTAAAAATCGTCTCGGTCGGTCAATGTATGTGCGCGCAGCGTGGCTTCGAAAAAGGTGTTAAATTTGTGGAGGTTTTTTCCCCTTCTCCATTCATTCCTATGGGACTTTTTGGGGGGGTTTTTGGGGAATTGCGTCGCCATGGTAACTCGAAATTCCGAAAAAAAATGGTTCCCCGCCGAGTCAGATCGAGACGCATCTTTTGACACCTCACTTGTGCCGGTACGTTCTACGGTACGACCCGCATTTCGTCTGAAAAAATGTGAAGAATAAGACATAATAATAATAATAATAAACGCTTTTCCTGGATGGATACTAATATGTGACTGCTTCGCAGCAGTCACATAACTAGAAAAAAAAATTTCCCGTGGAAATTTTGGATGTGACTGCTGACTCTTGCAAGGCGGAAAGCCGAACGCACTCTGGGTCACTTCCTACATGTTAACTTTGCAGGAGGATTAGCATGCTAAGCTAACATTAGCATTAGCGTGCTAACTTAGCATGATCATTAGCATGCTAAGCTAACATTAGCATTAGCATGCTAACTTAGCATTAGCATGCTAACTTAGCATTAGCATTAACATGCTAACTTAGCATTAGCATGCTAACGTAGCATTAGCATGCTAAACTTAGCATTAGGAAAAAAAAAAAAAATTAAAAAAAAAAGTAAAATAAAAAAGAAATAAAAAAAAAATAAAAAAAAATAAAAAAATAAAAAAATAAAAAAATAAAAAATAAAAAAAAACCTTAGCATTAGCATGCTAACGTAACATTAGCATGCTAACGTAGCATTAGCATGCTAACTTAGCATTAGCATGCTAACGTAACATTAGCATGCTAACGTAACATTAGCATGCTAACTTAACATTAGCATGCTCAGCTAACATTAGCATGCTAACTTAGCACTAGCATGCTCACTTCCTGGTGAAATCAGGTCACTTCCTGTTGAAGTCGGGTCAATTCCTGTTGATATTAGGTCACTTCCTGTTGAAATCCGGTCACTTCCTGTTGATTTTAGGTCAGTTCTGGGTCACTTCCTGTTGAAATTAGGTCACTTCCTGTTCAAATTAAGTCACTTCCTGTTGATATCAGGTAATTTTTAGGTCATTTCCTACTGAAATTAAGTCACTTCCTGTTGAATTTAGGTCTGTCTGGGTCACTTCCTGTTGAAATTAGGTCAATCCCTGTCATACCTAATCAATTGGCCAAGATGGCCGCCACTCAGGGGCCGAGAATCCTGGGTGCACCTCAACAATTGGACAAGATGGCCGCCACTCTGTGTGGGCAGTAGTGTGAGAATCCCTGGCCAAGATGGCCGCCGCTCTGTATGGGCAGTAGTGTGAGAATCCCTGGCCAAGATGGCCGCCGCTCTGTATTGATAGTAGTGTGAGAATCCCTGTCCAAGATGGCCCCCGCTCTGTATGGGCAGTAGTGTGAGAATCCCTGGCCAAGATGGCCGCCGCTCTGTATGGACAGTAGTGTGAGAATCCCTGGCCAAGATGGCCGCCGCTCTGTATGGACAGTAATGTGAGAATCCCTGGCCAAGATGGCCGCCACTGTGTGTGGGCGGTGGTGGGGAAATTCCAGGCGTGGATGACAACAAGCAGCTCTGATTGGCTGAGGCAGTTGCTGTGCAGAAGTGAGAGAGTGGGCAGAATAGCTCAAAAAGCACCATTTAAATAGCAGTTCATTACATTACATTTCATAAACAAAAATATTATATTGTGCTTTGATTTTTTTTTATTAAGCGAAAATAGGGAATGATCTGAAGAGTTTAAAATTCGAATGGTTTTAATTGATCAAGAAATGTGGAAGTTAAGCCATAATCACTAAACTGAAAATGGGTTACTGTCACTTTAACAAATATGCGCATTCACGCACACACATTTCCTAAGTACCAGGTGGGCGAACATTTTGCTTGCTTCAATTGAGTTCTATGAGAAAGCGCACACCTCGAACAAAAGGCTCTCACGACTGAACGGTTTAAGATACAGATTTCAGAAATGCCCCGTTAGAACGGCAAGGCTTTGGGGAACGCAAGCATGTTCTCATCTTTTAAATCGGATAAAAAATGACCAAATTAGAGCAGGTTGAAAACGTGTGACTTTGAAAAAAAATGACAAAAAAAGGCGGCGAAAATAACATGGGGCTCAATGGGCGAAAAAGTGCGACTTCCCCTCGCTTCAAGTCAAATAAAAGGTACTAAATGACACCTTTGCCGCACAAAAGTGGGTTTGTCAGAAAGAAGACCCTTGTGACTACAAAATATCCAAATTTGATGTTTACTGAGCAAATATTGTGGCCACGGTGACGAGTTGAAGTGAAATTTTTGGAAAGAATTTTTTTTGTCTCTCCACTCTAGCGCTGATTGCTCCACTCTAGCAAACGCAATACACACTAATGGAAAGAGCCTCTTTTTCTTCATTTCACACCCTGTCTTTGAACCCGCACAGGAGGGAGCGCTTACATTTCTTAAAAAAAATTTCAACACAGAGCTAAAGATGGGAAAAATTGCAACAAAATGAGCTAAAAATCGTCTCGGTCGGTCAATGTATGTGCGCGCAGCGTGGCTTCGAAAAAGGTGTTAAATTTGTGGAGGTTTTTTCCCCTTCTCCATTCATTCCTATGGGACTTTTTGGGGGGTTTTTTGGGGAATTGCGTCGCCATGGTAACTCGAAATTCCGAAAAAAAATGGTACCCCGCCGAGTCAAATCGAGACGCATCTTTTGATACCTCACTTGTGCCGGTACGTTCTACGGTACGACCCGCATTTCGTCTGAAAAAATGTGAAGAATAAGACATAATAATAATAATAATAAACGCTTTTCCTGGATGGATACTAATATGTGACTGCTTCGCAGCAGTCACATAACTAGAAAAAAAAATTTCCCGTGGAAATTTTGGATGTGACTGCTGACTCTTGCAAGGCGGAAAGCCGAACGCACTCTGGGTCACTTCCTACATGTTAACTTTGCAGGAGGATTAGCATGCTAAGCTAACATTAGCATTAGCGTGCTAACTTAGCATGATCATTAGCATGCTAAGCTAACATTAGCATTAGCATGCTAACTTAGCATTAGCATGCTAACTTAGCATTAGCATTAACATGCTAACTTAGCATTAGCATGCTAACGTAGCATTAGCATGCTAAACTTAGCATTAGGAAAAAAAAAAAAAATTAAAAAAAAAAGTAAAATAAAAAAGAAATAAAAAAAAAATAAAAAAAAATAAAAAAATAAAAAAATAAAAAAATAAAAAATAAAAAAAAACCTTAGCATTAGCATGCTAACGTAACATTAGCATGCTAACGTAGCATTAGCATGCTAACTTAGCATTAGCATGCTAACGTAACATTAGCATGCTAACGTAACATTAGCATGCTAACTTAACATTAGCATGCTCAGCTAACATTAGCATGCTAACTTAGCACTAGCATGCTCACTTCCTGGTGAAATCAGGTCACTTCCTGTTGAAGTCG
Source organism: Festucalex cinctus (assembly GCF_051991245.1). NCBI lineage: Eukaryota > Metazoa > Chordata > Actinopteri > Syngnathiformes > Syngnathidae > Festucalex > Festucalex cinctus. Next base: position 13,347,683 of record NC_135425.1, on the reverse strand, counting down.
GGTCAATTCCTGTTGATATTAGGTCACTTCCTGTTGAAATCCGGTCACTTCCTGTTGATTTTAGGTCAGTTCTGGGTCACTTCCTGTTGAAATTAGGTCACTTCCTGTTCAAATTAAGTCACTTCCTGTTGATATCAGGTAATTTTTAGGTCATTTCCTACTGAAATTAAGTCACTTCCTGTTGAATTTAGGTCTGTCTGGGTCACTTCCTGTTGAAATTAGGTCAATCCCTGTCATACCTAATCAATTGGCCAAGATGGCCGCCACTCAGGGGCCGAGAATCCTGGGTGCACCTCAACAATTGGACAAGATGGCCGCCACTCTGTGTGGGCAGTAGTGTGAGAATCCCTGGCCAAGATGGCCGCCGCTCTGTATGGGCAGTAGTGTGAGAATCCCTGGCCAAGATGGCCGCCGCTCTGTATTGATAGTAGTGTGAGAATCCCTGTCCAAGATGGCCCCCGCTCTGTATGGGCAGTAGTGTGAGAATCCCTGGCCAAGATGGCCGCCGCTCTGTATGGACAGTAGTGTGAGAATCCCTGGCCAAGATGGCCGCCGCTCTGTATGGACAGTAATGTGAGAATCCCTGGCCAAGATGGCCGCCACTGTGTGTGGGCGGTGGTGGGGAAATTCCAGGCGTGGATGACAACAAGCAGCTCTGATTGGCTGAGGCAGTTGCTGTGCAGAAGTGAGAGAGTGGGCAGAATAGCTCAAAAAGCACCATTTAAATAGCAGTTCATTACATTACATTTCATAAACAAAAATATTATATTGTGCTTTGATTTTTTTTTATTAAGCGAAAATAGGGAATGATCTGAAGAGTTTAAAATTCGAATGGTTTTAATTGATCAAGAAATGTGGAAGTTAAGCCATAATCACTAAACTGAAAATGGGTTACTGTCACTTTAACAAATATGCGCATTCACGCACACACATTTCCTAAGTACCAGGTGGGCGAACATTTAGCTTCAATTGAGTTGTATGAGAAAGCGCACACCTCGAACAAAAGGCTCTCACGACTCAACGGTTTAAGATACAGATTTCAGAAATGCCCCGTTAGAACGGCAAGGCTTTGGGGAACGCAAGCATGTTCTCATTTTTTAAATCGGATAAAAAATGACCAAATTAGAGCAGGTTGAAAACGTGTGACTTTTAAAAAAAATGACAAAAAAAGGCGGCGAAAATAACATGGGGCTCAATGGGCGAAAAAGTGCGACTTCCCCTCGCTTCAAGTCAAATAAAAGGTACTAAATGACACCTTTGCCGCACAAAAGTGGGTTTGTCAGAAAGAAGACCCTTGTGACTACAAAATATCCAAATTTGATGTTTACTGAGCAAATATTGTGGCCACGGTGACGAGTTGAAGTGAAATTTTTGGAAAGAATTTTTTTTGTCTCTCCACTCTAGCGCTGATTGCTCCACTCTAGCAAACGCAATACACACTAATGGAAAGAGCCTCTTTTTCTTCATTTCACACCCTGTCTTTGAACCCGCACAGGAGGGAGCGCTTACATTTCTTAAAAAAAATTTCAACACAGAGCTAAAGATGGGAAAAATTGCAACAAAATGAGCTAAAAATCGTCTCGGTCGGTCAATGTATGTGCGCGCAGCGTGGCTTCGAAAAAGGTGTTAAATTTGTGGAGGTTTTTTCCCCTTCTCCATTCATTCCTATGGGACTTTTTGGGGGGTTTTTTGGGGAATTGCGTCGCCATGGTAACTCGAAATTCCGAAAAAAAATGGTACCCCGCCGAGTCAAATCGAGACGCATCTTTTGATACCTCACTTGTGCCGGTACGTTCTACGGTACGACCCGCATTTCGTCTGAAAAAATGTGAAGAATAAGACATAATAATAATAATAATAATAATAAACGCTTTTCCTGGATGGATACTAATATGTGACTGCTTCGCAGCAGTCACATAACTAGAAAAAAAAAATTTCCCGTGGAAATTTTGGATGTGACTGCTGACTCTCGCAAGGCGGAAAGCCGAATGCACTCTGGGTCACTTCCTACATGTTAACTTTGCAGGAGGATTAGCATGCTAAGCTAACATTAGCATTAGCGTGCTAACTTAGCATGATCATTAGCATGCTAAGCTAACATTAGCATTAGCATGCTAACTTAGCAATAGCATGCTAACTTAGCATTAGCATTAACATGCTAACTTAGCATTAGCATGCTAACGTAGCATTAGCATGCTAAACTTAGCATTAGGAAAAAAAAATAGAAATTAAAAAAAAAAAAAAAAAGAAAAAAAAAAAAAATTAAAAAAAAAAAAAAAAAAAAAAAAACTTAGCATTAGCATGCTAACGTAACATTAGCATGCTAACGTAGCATTAGCATGCTAACTTAGCAGTAGCATTAGCATGCTAACTTAGCATTAGCATGCGAACTTAGCATTAGCATGCTCACTTCCTGGTGAAATCAGGTCACTTCCTGTTGAAGTCGGGTCACTTCCTGTTGATATTAGGTCACTTCCTGTTGAAATCGGGTCACTTCCTGTAGATTTTAGGTCAGTCTGGGTCACTTCCTGTTGAAATTAGGTCACTTCCTGTTCAAATTAAGTCACTTCCTGTTGATATCAGGTCATTGTAGGTCATTTCCTACTGAAATTAAGTCACTTCCTGTAGAATTTAGGTCTGTCTGGGTCACTTCCTGTTGAAATTAGGTCAATCCCTGTCATACCTAATCAATTGGCCAAGATGGCCGCCACTCAGGGGCCGAGAATCCTGGGTGCACCTCAACAATTGGACAAGATGGCCGCCACTCTGTGTGTGTGCAGTGGTGCTGAAGTCCCTGGCCTAGCTAATCAATTGACCAAAATGGCCGCCGCTCCATGTGGGCAGAGGCCGAGAATCCTGGGTGCACCTCAACAATTGGCCAAGATGGCCGCCACTGTGTGTGGGCGGTGGTGGGGAAATTCCAGGCGTGGATGACAACAAGCAGCTCTGATTGGCTGAGGCAGTTGCTGTGCAGAAGTGAGAGAGTGGGCAGAATAGCTCAAAAAGCACCATTTAAATAGCAGTTCATTACATTACATTTCATAAACAAAAATATTATATTGTGCTTTGATTTTTTTTTATTAAGCGAAAATAGGGAATGATCTGAAGAGTTTAAAATTCGAATGGTTTTAATTGATCAAGAAATGTGGAAGTTAAGCCATAATCACTAAACAGAAAATGGGTTACTGTCACTTTAACAAATATGCGCATTCACGCACACACATTTCCTAAGTACCAGGTGGGCGAACATTTAGCTTGCTTCAATTGAGTTCTATGAGAAAGCGCACACCTCGAACAAAAGGCTCTCACGACTGAACGGTTTAAGATACAGATTTCAGAAATGCCCCGTTAGAACGGCAAGGCTTTGGGGAACGCAAGCATGTTCTCATTTTTTAAATCGGATAAAAAATGACCAAATTAGAGCAGGTTGAAAACGTGTGACTTTTAAAAAAAATGACAAAAAAAGGCGGCGAAAATAACATGGGGCTCAATGGGCGAAAAAGTGCGACTTCCCCTCGCTTCAAGTCAAATAAAAGGTACTAAATGACACCTTAGCCGCACAAAAGTGGGTTTGTCAGAAAGAAGACCCTTGTGACTACAAAATATCCAAATGTGATGTTTACTGAGCAAATATTGTGGCCACGGTGACGAGTTGAAGTGAGATTTTTGGAAAGAATTTTTTTTGTCTCTCCACTCTAGCGCTGATTGCTCCACTCTAGCAAACGCAATACACACTAATGGAAAGAGCCTCTTTTTCTTCATTTCACACCCTGTCTTTGAACCCGCACAGGAGGGAGCGCTTACAGTTCTTAAAAAAAATTTCGACACAGAGCTAAAGATGGGAAAAATTGCAACAAAATGAGCTAAAAATCGTCTCGGTCGGTCAATGTATGTGCGCGCAGCGTGGCTTCGAAAAAGGTGTTAAATTTCCCCCCTTCTCCATTCATTCCTATGGGACTTTTTGGGGGGGTTTTTGGGGAATTGCGTCGCCATGGTAACTCGAAATTCCGAAAAAAAATGGTACCCCGCCGAGTCAAATCGAGACGCATCTTTTGACACCTCACTTGTGCCGGTAGGTTCTACGGTACGACCTGTATTTCGTCTGAAAAAATGTGAAGAATAAGACGTAATAATAAAAATAATAATAATAAACGCTTTTTCTGGATGGATACTAATATGTGACTGCTTCGCAGCAGTCACATAACTAGAAAAAAAAATTTCCCGTGGAAATTTTGGATGTGACTGCTGACTCTTGCAAGGCGGAAAGCCGAACGCACTCTGGGTCACTTCCTACATGTTAACTTTGCAGGAGGATTAGCATGCTAAGCTAACATTAGCATTAGCGTGCTAACTTAGCATGATCATTAGCATGCTAAGCTAACATTAGCATTAGCATGCTAACTTAGCATTAGCATGCTAACTTAGCATTAGCATTAACATGCTAACTTAGCATTAGCATGCTAACGTAGCATTAGCATGCTAAACTTAGCATTAGGAAAAAAAAAAAAATTAAAAAAAAAAGTAAAATAAAAAAGAAATAAAAAAAAAATAAAAAAAAATAAAAAAATAAAAAAATAAAAAAATAAAAAATAAAAAAAAACCTTAGCATTAGCATGCTAACGTAACATTAGCATGCTAACGTAGCATTAGCATGCTAACTTAGCATTAGCATGCTAACGTAACATTAGCATGCTAACGTAACATTAGCATGCTAACTTAACATTAGCATGCTCAGCTAACATTAGCATGCTAACTTAGCACTAGCATGCTCACTTCCTGGTGAAATCAGGTCACTTCCTGTTGAAGTCGGGTCAATTCCTGTTGATATTAGGTCACTTCCTGTTGAAATCCGGTCACTTCCTGTTGATTTTAGGTCAGTTCTGGGTCACTTCCTGTTGAAATTAGGTCACTTCCTGTTCAAATTAAGTCACTTCCTGTTGATATCAGGTAATTTTTAGGTCATTTCCTACTGAAATTAAGTCACTTCCTGTTGAATTTAGGTCTGTCTGGGTCACTTCCTGTTGAAATTAGGTCAATCCCTGTCATACCTAATCAATTGGCCAAGATGGCCGCCACTCAGGGGCCGAGAATCCTGGGTGCACCTCAACAATTGGACAAGATGGCCGCCACTCTGTGTGGGCAGTAGTGTGAGAATCCCTGGCCAAGATGGCCGCCGCTCTGTATGGGCAGTAGTGTGAGAATCCCTGGCCAAGATGGCCGCCGCTCTGTATTGATAGTAGTGTGAGAATCCCTGTCCAAGATGGCCCCCGCTCTGTATGGGCAGTAGTGTGAGAATCCCTGGCCAAGATGGCCGCCGCTCTGTATGGACAGTAGTGTGAGAATCCCTGGCCAAGATGGCCGCCGCTCTGTATGGACAGTAATGTGAGAATCCCTGGCCAAGATGGCCGCCACTGTGTGTGGGCGGTGGTGGGGAAATTCCAGGCGTGGATGACAACAAGCAGCTCTGATTGGCTGAGGCAGTTGCTGTGCAGAAGTGAGAGAGTGGGCAGAATAGCTCAAAAAGCACCATTTAAATAGCAGTTCATTACATTACATTTCATAAACAAAAATATTATATTGTGCTTTGATTTTTTTTTATTAAGCGAAAATAGGGAATGATCTGAAGAGTTTAAAATTCGAATGGTTTTAATTGATCAAGAAATGTGGAAGTTAAGCCATAATCACTAAACTGAAAATGGGTTACTGTCACTTTAACAAATATGCGCATTCACGCACACACATTTCCTAAGTACCAGGTGGGCGAACATTTAGCTTCAATTGAGTTGTATGAGAAAGCGCACACCTCGAACAAAAGGCTCTCACGACTCAACGGTTTAAGATACAGATTTCAGAAATGCCCCGTTAGAACGGCAAGGCTTTGGGGAACGCAAGCATGTTCTCATTTTTTAAATCGGATAAAAAATGACCAAATTAGAGCAGGTTGAAAACGTGTGACTTTTAAAAAAAATGACAAAAAAAGGCGGCGAAAATAACATGGGGCTCAATGGGCGAAAAAGTGCGACTTCCCCTCGCTTCAAGTCAAATAAAAGGTACTAAATGACACCTTTGCCGCACAAAAGTGGGTTTGTCAGAAAGAAGACCCTTGTGACTACAAAATATCCAAATTTGATGTTTACTGAGCAAATATTGTGGCCACGGTGACGAGTTGAAGTGAAATTTTTGGAAAGAATTTTTTTTGTCTCTCCACTCTAGCGCTGATTGCTCCACTCTAGCAAACGCAATACACACTAATGGAAAGAGCCTCTTTTTCTTCATTTCACACCCTGTCTTTGAACCCGCACAGGAGGGAGCGCTTACATTTCTTAAAAAAAATTTCAACACAGAGCTAAAGATGGGAAAAATTGCAACAAAATGAGCTAAAAATCGTCTCGGTCGGTCAATGTATGTGCGCGCAGCGTGGCTTCGAAAAAGGTGTTAAATTTGTGGAGGTTTTTTCCCCTTCTCCATTCATTCCTATGGGACTTTTTGGGGGGTTTTTTGGGGAATTGCGTCGCCATGGTAACTCGAAATTCCGAAAAAAAATGGTACCCCGCCGAGTCAAATCGAGACGCATCTTTTGATACCTCACTTGTGCCGGTACGTTCTACGGTACGACCCGCATTTCGTCTGAAAAAATGTGAAGAATAAGACATAATAATAATAATAATAATAATAAACGCTTTTCCTGGATGGATACTAATATGTGACTGCTTCGCAGCAGTCACATAACTAGAAAAAAAAAATTTCCCGTGGAAATTTTGGATGTGACTGCTGACTCTCGCAAGGCGGAAAGCCGAACGCACTCTGGGTCACTTCCTACATGTTAACTTTGCAGGAGGATTAGCATGCTAAGCTAACATTAGCATTAGCGTGCTAACTTAGCATGATCATTAGCATGCTAAGCTAACATTAGCATTAGCATGCTAACTTAGCATTAGCATGCTAACTTAGCATTAGCATTAACATGCTAACTTAGCATTAGCATGCTAACGTAGCATTAGCATGCTAAACTTAGCATTAGGAAAAAAAAAAAAAAAATTAAAAAAAAATAAAATAAAAAAAAAAAAAATTAAAAAAAAAAAAAAAAATTAAAAAAAAAAAATTAAAAAAAAATAAAAAATAAAAAATTAAAAAAAAACTTAGCATTAGCATGCTAACGTAACATTAGCATGCTCAGCTAACATTAGCATGCTAACTTAGCACTAGCATGCTCACTTCCTGGTGAAATCAGGTCACTTCCTGTTGAAGTCGGGTCACTTCCTGTTGATATTAGGTCACTTCCTGTTGAAATCGGGTCACTTCCTGTAGATTTTAGGTCAGTCTGGGTCACTTCCTGTTGAAATTAGGTCACTTCCTGTTCAAATTAAGTCACTTCCTGTTGATATCAGGTCATTTTAGGTCATTTCCTACTGAAATTAAGTCACTTCCTGTTGAATTTAGGTCTGTCTGGGTCACTTCCTGTTGAAATTAGGTCAATCCCTGTCATACCTAATCAATTGGCCAAGATGGCCGCCACTCAGGGGCCGAGAATCCTGGGTGCACCTCAACAATTGGACAAGATGGCCGCCACTCTGTGTGTGTGCAGTGGTGCTGAAGTCCCTGGCCTAGCTAATCAATTGACCAAAATGGGGGCTCTGGGTGGAGGAGTGGAACCGTCACTTACCTTCGGTGCCGGTTGGCGTGGGTTCGCTTCCCCACCTGGGAGACCATGTTTGATTGTGTGCGTGTTTGTGTGAGTGAGTGAAAAAAAAAAAAAAAAAAAAAAAAAAAAAAAAAAAAAAAAAAAAAAATTGACCAAAATGGCCGCCGCTCCATGTGGGCAGAGGCCGAGAATCCTGGGTGCACCTCAACAATTGGCCAAGATGGCCGCCACTCTGTGTGGGCAGTAGTGTGAGAATCCCTGGCCAAGATGGCCGCCGCTCTGTATGGGCAGTAGTGTGAGAATCCCTGGCCAAGATGGCCGCCGCTCTGTATGGACAGTAGTGTGAGAATCCCTGGCCAAGATGGCCGCCGCTCTGTATGGACAGTAGTGTGAGAATCCCTGGCCAAGATGGCCGCCGCTCTGTATTGACAGTAGTGTGAGAATCCCTGTCCAAGATGGCCGCCGCTCTGTATGGGCAGTAGTGTGAGAATCCCTGGCCAAGATGGCCGCCGCTCTGTATGGACAGTAGTGTGAGAATCCCTGGCCAAGATGGCCGCCGCTCTGTATGGACAGTAATGTGAGAATCCCTGGCCAAGATGGCCGCCACTGTGTGTGGGCGGTGGTGGGGAAATTCCAGGCGTGGATGACAACAAGCAGCTCTGATTGGCTGAGGCAGTTGCTGTGCAGAAGTGAGAGAGTGGGCAGAATAGCTCAAAAAGCACCATTTAAATAGCAGTTCATTACATTACATTTCATAAACAAAAATATTATATTGTGCTTTGATTTTTTTTTATTAAGCGAAAATAGGGAATGATGTGAAGAGTTTAAAATTCGAATGGTTTTAATTGATCAAGAAATGTGGAAGTTAAGCCATAATCACTAAACTGAAAATGGGTTACTGTCACTTTAACAAATATGCGCATTCACGCACACACATTTCCTAAGTACCAGGTGGGCGAACATTTTGCTTGCTTCAATTGAGTTCTATGAGAAAGCGCACACCTCGAACAAAAGGCTCTCACGACTGAACGGTTTAAGATACAGATTTCAGAAATGCCCCGTTAGAACGGCAAGGCTTTGGGGAACGCAAGCATGTTCTCATTTTTTAAATCGGATGAAAAATTACCAAATTAGAGCAGGTTGAAAACGTGTGACTTTTAAAAAAAATGACAAGAAAAAGGCGGCGAAAATAACATGGGGCTGAATGGGCGAAAAAGTGCGACTTCCCCTCGCTTGAAGTCAAATAAAAGGTACTAAATGACACCTTTGCCGCACAAAAGTGGGTTTGTCAGAAAGAAGACCCTTGTGACTACAAAATGTCCAAATTGGATGTTTAGTGAGCAAATATTGTGGCCACGGTGACGAGTTGAAGTGAAATTTTTCGAAATAATTTTTTTTGTCTCTCCACTCTAACACTGATTGCCCCACTCTAGCAAACGCAATACACACTAATGTAAAGAGCCTCTTTTTCTTCATTTCACACCCTGTCTTTGAACCCGCACAGGAGGGAGCGCTTACATTTCTTAAAAAAAATTTCAACACAGAGCTAAAGATGGGAAAAATTGCAACAAAATGAGCTAAAAATCGTCTCGGTCGGTCAATGTATGTGCGCGCAGCGTGGCTTCGAAAAAGGTGTTAAATTTGTGGAGGTTTTTTCCCCTTCTCCATTCATTCCTATGGGACTTTTTGGGGGGTTTTTTGGGGAATTGCGTCGCCATGGTAACTCGAAATTCCGAAAAAAAATGGTACCCCGCCGAGTCAAATCGAGACGCATCTTTTGATACCTCACTTGTGCCGGTACGTTCTACGGTACGACCCGCATTTCGTCTGAAAAAATGTGAAGAATAAGACATAATAATAACTAGAAAAAAAAAATTTCCCGTGGAAATTTTGGATGTGACTGCTGACTCTTGCAAGGCGGAAAGCCGAACGCACTCTGGGTCACTTCCTACATGTTAACTTTGCAGGAGGATTAGCATGCTAAGCTAACATTAGCATTAGCGTGCTAACTTAGCATGATCATTAGCATGCTAAGCTAACATTAGCATTAGCATGCTAACTTAGCATTAGCATGCTAACTTAGCATTAGCATTAACATGCTAACTTAGCATTAGCATTAACATGCTAACTTAGCATTAGCATGCTAACGTAGCATTAGCATGCTAAACTTAGCATTAGAAAAAAAAAAAAAAAAAATAATAAAAAAAAAAAAAAAAATTAAAAAAAAAAAAAAAATTAAAAAAAAAAAAAAAATTAAAAAAAAAAAAATACAAAAAAAATAAAAAAATAAAAAATAAAAAAAAACTTAGCATTAGCATGCTAACGTAACATTAGCATGCTCAGCTAACATTAGCATGCTAACTTACTACTAGCATGCTCACTTCCTGGTGAAATCAGGTCACTTCCTGTTGAAGTCGGGTCACTTCCTGTTGATATTAGGTCACTTCCTGTTGAAATCGGGTCACTTCCTGTAGATTTTAGGTCAGTTCTGGGTCACTTCCTGTTGAAATTAGGTCACTTCCTGTTCAAATTAAGTCACTTCCTGTTGATATCAGGTCATTTTAGGTCATTTCCTACTGAAATTAAGTCACTTCCTGTTGAATTTAGGTCTGTCTGGGTCACTTCCTGTTGAAATTAGGTCAATCCCTGTCATACCTAATCAATTGGCCAAGATGGCCGCCACTCAGGGGCCGAGAATCCTGGGTGCACCTCAACAATTGGACAAGATGGCCGCCACTCTGTGTGTGTGCAGTGGTGCTGAAGTCCCTGGCCTAGCTAATCAATTGACCAAAATGGCCGCCGCTCCATGTGGGCAGAGGCCGAGAATCCTGGGTGCACCTCAACAATTGGCCAAGATGGCCGCCACTCTGTGTGGGCAGTAGTGTGAGAATCCCTGGCCAAGATGGCCGCCACTCTGTATGGGCAGTAGTGTGAGAATCCCTGGCCAAGATGGCCGCCGCTCTGTATGGACAGTAGTGTGAGAATCCCTGGCCAAGATGGCCGCCGCTCTGTATTGACAGTAGTGTGAGAATCCCTGTCCAAGATGGCCCCCGCTCTGTATGGGCAGTAGTGTGAGAATCCCTGGCCAAGATGGCCGCCGCTCTGTATGGACAGTAGTGTGAGAATCCCTGGCCAAGATGGCCGCCGCTCTGTATGGACAGTAATGTGAGAATCCCTGGCCAAGATGGCCGCCACTGTGTGTGGGCGGTGGTGGGGAAATTCCAGGCGTGGATGACAACAAGCAGCTCTGATTGGCTGAGGCAGTTGCTGTGCAGAAGTGAGAGAGTGGGCAGAATAGCTCAAAAAGCACCATTTAAATAGCAGTTCATTACATTACATTTCATAAACAAAAATATTATATTGTGCTTTGAATTTTTTTATTAAGCGAAAATAGGGAATGATCTGAAGAGTTTAAAATTCGAATGGTTTTAATTGATCAAGAAATGTGGAAGTTAAGCCATAATCACTAAACTGAAAATGGGTTACTGTCACTTTAACAAATATGCGCATTCACGCACACACATTTCCTAAGTACCAGGTGGGCGAACATTTTGCTTGCTTCAATTGAGTTCTATGAGAAAGCGCACACCTCGAACAAAAGGCTCTCACGACTGAACGGTTTAAGATACAGATTTCAGAAATGCCCCGTTAGAACGGCAAGGCTTTGGGGAACGCAAGCATGTTCTCATTTTTTAAATCGGATAAAAAATGACCAAATTAGAGCAGGTTGAAAACGTGTGACTTTTAAAAAAAATGACAAAAAAAGGCGGCGAAAATAACATGGGGCTCAATGGCCGAAAAAGTGCGACTTCCCCTCGCTTCAAGTCAAATAAAAGGTACTAAATGACACCTTAGCCGCACAAAAGTGGGTTTGTCAGAAAGAAGAGCCTTGTGACTACAAAATATCCAAATGTGAGGTTTACTGAGCAAATATTGTGGCCACGGTGACGAGTTGAAGTGAAATTTTTCGAAAGAATTTTTTTTGTCTCTCCACTCTAGCGCTGATTGCTCCACTCTAGCAAACGCAATACACACTAATGTAAAGAGCCTCTTTTTCTTCATTTCACACCCTGTCTTTGAACCCGCACAGGAGGGAGCGCTTACAGTTCTTAAAAAAAATTTAAACACAGAGCTAAAGATGGGAAAAATTGCAACAAAATGAGCTAAAAATCGTCTCGGTCGGTCAATGTATGTGCGCGCAGCGTGGCTTCGAAAAAGGTGTTAAATTTCCCCCCTTCTCCATTCATTCCTATGGGACTTTTTGGGGGGGTTTTGGGGGAATTGCGTCGCCATGGTAACTCGAAATTCCGAAAAAAAATGGTACCCCGCCGAGTCAAATCGAGACGCATCTTTTGACACCTCACTTGTGCCGGTAGGTTCTACGGTACGACCTGTATTTCGTCTGAAAAAATGTGAAGAATAAGACGTAATAATAAAAATAATAATAATAAACGCTTTTTCTGGATGGATACTAATATGTGACTGCTTCGCAGCAGTCACATAACTAGAAAAAAAAATTTCCCGTGGAAATTTTGGATGTGACTGCTGACTCTTGCAAGGCGGAAAGCCGAACGCACTCTGGGTCACTTCCTACATGTTAACTTTGCAGGAGGATTAGCATGCTAAGCTAACATTAGCATTAGCGTGCTAACTTAGCATGATCATTAGCATGCTAAGCTAACATTAGCATTAGCATGCTAACTTAGCATTAGCATGCTAACTTAGCATTAGCATTAACATGCTAACTTAGCATTAGCATGCTAACGTAGCATTAGCATGCTAAACTTAGCATTAGGAAAAAAAAAAAAAATTAAAAAAAAAAGTAAAATAAAAAAGAAATAAAAAAAAAATAAAAAAAAATAAAAAAATAAAAAAATAAAAAAATAAAAAATAAAAAAAAACCTTAGCATTAGCATGCTAACGTAACATTAGCATGCTAACGTAGCATTAGCATGCTAACTTAGCATTAGCATGCTAACGTAACATTAGCATGCTAACGTAACATTAGCATGCTAACTTAACATTAGCATGCTCAGCTAACATTAGCATGCTAACTTAGCACTAGCATGCTCACTTCCTGGTGAAATCAGGTCACTTCCTGTTGAAGTCGGGTCAATTCCTGTTGATATTAGGTCACTTCCTGTTGAAATCCGGTCACTTCCTGTTGATTTTAGGTCAGTTCTGGGTCACTTCCTGTTGAAATTAGGTCACTTCCTGCTGCGAAGCAGTCACATATTAGTATCCATCCAGGAAAAGCGTTTATTATTATTATTATTATTATTATGTCTTATTCTTCACATTTTTTCAGACGAAATGCGGGTCGTACCGTAGAACGTACCGGCACAAGTGAGGTATCAAAAGATGCGTCTCGATTTGACTCGGCGGGGTACCATTTTTTTTCGGAATTTCGAGTTACCATGGCGACGCAATTCCCCAAAAAACCCCCCAAAAAGTCCCATAGGAATGAATGGAGAAGGGGAAAAAACCTCCACAAATTTAACACCTTTTTCGAAGCCACGCTGCGCGCACATACATTGACCGACCGAGACGATTTTTAGCTCATTTTGTTGCAATTTTTCCCATCTTTAGCTCTGTGTTGAAATTTTTTTTAAGAAATGTAAGCGCTCCCTCCTGTGCGGGTTCAAAGACAGGGTGTGAAATGAAGAAAAAGAGGCTCTTTCCATTAGTGTGTATTGCGTTTGCTAGAGTGGAGCAATCAGCGCTAGAGTGGAGAGACAAAAAAAATTCTTTCCAAAAATTTCACTTCAACTCGTCACCGTGGCCACAATATTTGCTCAGTAAACATCAAATTTGGATATTTTGTAGTCACAAGGGTCTTCTTTCTGACAAACCCACTTTTGTGCGGCAAAGGTGTCATTTAGTACCTTTTATTTGACTTGAAGCGAGGGGAAGTCGCACTTTTTCGCCCATTGAGCCCCATGTTATTTTCGCCGCCTTTTTTTGTCATTTTTTTTAAAAGTCACACGTTTTCAACCTGCTCTAATTTGGTCATTTTTTATCCGATTTAAAAAATGAGAACATGCTTGCGTTCCCCAAAGCCTTGCCGTTCTAACGGGGCATTTCTGAAATCTGTATCTTAAACCGTTGAGTCGTGAGAGCCTTTTGTTCGAGGTGTGCGCTTTCTCATACAACTCAATTGAAGCAAGCAAAATGTTCGCCCACCTGGTACTTAGGAAATGTGTGTGCGTGAATGCGCATATTTGTTAAAGTGACAGTAACCCATTTTCAGTTTAGTGATTATGGCTTAACTTCCACATTTCTTGATCAATTAAAACCATTCGAATTTTAAACTCTTCAGATCATTCCCTATTTTCGCTTAATAAAAAAAAATCAAAGCACAATATAATATTTTTGTTTATGAAATGTAATGTAATGAACTGCTATTTAAATGGTGCTTTTTGAGCTATTCTGCCCACTCTCTCACTTCTGCACAGCAACTGCCTCAGCCAATCAGAGCTGCTTGTTGTCATCCACGCCTGGAATTTCCCCACCACCGCCCACACACAGTGGCGGCCATCTTGGCCAGGGATTCTCACATTACTGTCCATACAGAGCGGCGGCCATCTTGGCCAGGGATTCTCACACTACTGTCCATACAGAGCGGCGGCCATCTTGGCCAGGGATTCTCACACTACTGCCCATACAGAGCGGGGGCCATCTTGGACAGGGATTCTCACACTACTATCAATACAGAGCGGCGGCCATCTTGGCCAGGGATTCTCACACTACTGCCCATACAGAGCGGCGGCCATCTTGGCCAGGGATTCTCACACTACTGCCCACACAGAGTGGCGGCCATCTTGTCCAATTGTTGAGGTGCACCCAGGATTCTCGGCCCCTGAGTGGCGGCCATCTTGGCCAATTGATTAGGTATGACAGGGATTGACCTAATTTCAACAGGAAGTGACCCAGACAGACCTAAATTCAACAGGAAGTGACTTAATTTCAGTAGGAAATGACCTAAAAATTACCTGATATCAACAGGAAGTGACTTAATTTGAACAGGAAGTGACCTAATTTCAACAGGAAGTGACCCAGAACTGACCTAAAATCAACAGGAAGTGACCGGATTTCAACAGGAAGTGACCTAATATCAACAGGAATTGACCCGACTTCAACAGGAAGTGACCTGATTTCACCAGGAAGTGAGCATGCTAGTGCTAAGTTAGCATGCTAATGTTAGCTGAGCATGCTAATGTTAAGTTAGCATGCTAATGTTACGTTAGCATGCTAATGTTACGTTAGCATGCTAATGCTAAGTTAGCATGCTAATGCTACGTTAGCATGCTAATGTTACGTTAGCATGCTAATGCTAAGGTTTTTTTTTATTTTTTATTTTTTTATTTTTTTATTTTTTTATTTTTTTTTATTTTTTTTTTATTTCTTTTTTATTTTACTTTTTTTTTTAATTTTTTTTTTTTTTCCTAATGCTAAGTTTAGCATGCTAATGCTACGTTAGCATGCTAATGCTAAGTTAGCATGTTAATGCTAATGCTAAGTTAGCATGCTAATGCTAAGTTAGCATGCTAATGCTAATGTTAGCTTAGCATGCTAATGATCATGCTAAGTTAGCACGCTAATGCTAATGTTAGCTTAGCATGCTAATCCTCCTGCAAAGTTAACATGTAGGAAGTGACCCAGAGTGCGTTCGGCTTTCCGCCTTGCAAGAGTCAGCAGTCACATCCAAAATTTCCACGGGAAATTTTTTTTTCTGTCACTTCCTGTTCAAATTAAGTCACTTCCTGTTGATATCAGGTAATTTTTAGGTCATTTCCTACTGAAATTAAGTCACTTCCTGTTGAATTTAGGTCTGTCTGGGTCACTTCCTGTTGAAATTAGGTCAATCCCTGTCATACCTAATCAATTGGCCAAGATGGCCGCCACTCAGGGGCCGAGAATCCTGGGTGCACCTCAACAATTGGACAAGATGGCCGCCACTCTGTGTGGGCAGTAGTGTGAGAATCCCTGGCCAAGATGGCCGCCGCTCTGTATGGGCAGTAGTGTGAGAATCCCTGGCCAAGATGGCCGCCGCTCTGTATTGATAGTAGTGTGAGAATCCCTGTCCAAGATGGCCCCCGCTCTGTATGGGCAGTAGTGTGAGAATCCCTGGCCAAGATGGCCGCCGCTCTGTATGGACAGTAGTGTGAGAATCCCTGGCCAAGATGGCCGCCGCTCTGTATGGACAGTAATGTGAGAATCCCTGGCCAAGATGGCCGCCACTGTGTGTGGGCGGTGGTGGGGAAATTCCAGGCGTGGATGACAACAAGCAGCTCTGATTGGCTGAGGCAGTTGCTGTGCAGAAGTGAGAGAGTGGGCAGAATAGCTCAAAAAGCACCATTTAAATAGCAGTTCATTACATTACATTTCATAAACAAAAATATTATATTGTGCTTTGATTTTTTTTTATTAAGCGAAAATAGGGAATGATCTGAAGAGTTTAAAATTCGAATGGTTTTAATTGATCAAGAAATGTGGAAGTTAAGCCATAATCACTAAACTGAAAATGGGTTACTGTCACTTTAACAAATATGCGCATTCACGCACACACATTTCCTAAGTACCAGGTGGGCGAACATTTAGCTTCAATTGAGTTGTATGAGAAAGCGCACACCTCGAACAAAAGGCTCTCACGACTCAACGGTTTAAGATACAGATTTCAGAAATGCCCCGTTAGAACGGCAAGGCTTTGGGGAACGCAAGCATGTTCTCATTTTTTAAATCGGATAAAAAATGACCAAATTAGAGCAGGTTGAAAACGTGTGACTTTTAAAAAAAATGACAAAAAAAGGCGGCGAAAATAACATGGGGCTCAATGGGCGAAAAAGTGCGACTTCCCCTCGCTTCAAGTCAAATAAAAGGTACTAAATGACACCTTTGCCGCACAAAAGTGGGTTTGTCAGAAAGAAGACCCTTGTGACTACAAAATATCCAAATTTGATGTTTACTGAGCAAATATTGTGGCCACGGTGACGAGTTGAAGTGAAATTTTTGGAAAGAATTTTTTTTGTCTCTCCACTCTAGCGCTGATTGCTCCACTCTAGCAAACGCAATACACACTAATGGAAAGAGCCTCTTTTTCTTCATTTCACACCCTGTCTTTGAACCCGCACAGGAGGGAGCGCTTACATTTCTTAAAAAAAATTTCAACACAGAGCTAAAGATGGGAAAAATTGCAACAAAATGAGCTAAAAATCGTCTCGGTCGGTCAATGTATGTGCGCGCAGCGTGGCTTCGAAAAAGGTGTTAAATTTGTGGAGGTTTTTTCCCCTTCTCCATTCATTCCTATGGGACTTTTTGGGGGGTTTTTTGGGGAATTGCGTCGCCATGGTAACTCGAAATTCCGAAAAAAAATGGTACCCCGCCGAGTCAAATCGAGACGCATCTTTTGATACCTCACTTGTGCCGGTACGTTCTACGGTACGACCCGCATTTCGTCTGAAAAAATGTGAAGAATAAGACATAATAATAATAATAATAATAATAAACGCTTTTCCTGGATGGATACTAATATGTGACTGCTTCGCAGCAGTCACATAACTAGAAAAAAAAATTTCCCGTGGAAATTTTGGATGTGACTGCTGACTCTTGCAAGGCGGAAAGCCGAACGCACTCTGGGTCACTTCCTACATGTTAACTTTGCAGGAGGATTAGCATGCTAAGCTAACATTAGCATTAGCGTGCTAACTTAGCATGATCATTAGCATGCTAAGCTAACATTAGCATTAGCATGCTAACTTAGCATTAGCATGCTAACTTAGCATTAGCATTAACATGCTAACTTAGCATTAGCATGCTAACGTAGCATTAGCATGCTAAACTTAGCATTAGGAAAAAAAAAAAAAATTAAAAAAAAAAGTAAAATAAAAAAGAAATAAAAAAAAAATAAAAAAAAATAAAAAAATAAAAAAATAAAAAAATAAAAAATAAAAAAAAACCTTAGCATTAGCATGCTAACGTAACATTAGCATGCTAACGTAGCATTAGCATGCTAACTTAGCATTAGCATGCTAACGTAACATTAGCATGCTAACGTAACATTAGCATGCTAACTTAACATTAGCATGCTCAGCTAACATTAGCATGCTAACTTAGCACTAGCATGCTCACTTCCTGGTGAAATCAGGTCACTTCCTGTTGAAGTCGGGTCAATTCCTGTTGATATTAGGTCACTTCCTGTTGAAATCCGGTCACTTCCTGTTGATTTTAGGTCAGTTCTGGGTCACTTCCTGTTGAAATTAGGTCACTTCCTGTTCAAATTAAGTCACTTCCTGTTGATATCAGGTAATTTTTAGGTCATTTCCTACTGAAATTAAGTCACTTCCTGTTGAATTTAGGTCTGTCTGGGTCACTTCCTGTTGAAATTAGGTCAATCCCTGTCATACCTAATCAATTGGCCAAGATGGCCGCCACTCAGGGGCCGAGAATCCTGGGTGCACCTCAACAATTGGACAAGATGGCCGCCACTCTGTGTGGGCAGTAGTGTGAGAATCCCTGGCCAAGATGGCCGCCGCTCTGTATGGGCAGTAGTGTGAGAATCCCTGGCCAAGATGGCCGCCGCTCTGTATTGATAGTAGTGTGAGAATCCCTGTCCAAGATGGCCCCCGCTCTGTATGGGCAGTAGTGTGAGAATCCCTGGCCAAGATGGCCGCCGCTCTGTATGGACAGTAGTGTGAGAATCCCTGGCCAAGATGGCCGCCGCTCTGTATGGACAGTAATGTGAGAATCCCTGGCCAAGATGGCCGCCACTGTGTGTGGGCGGTGGTGGGGAAATTCCAGGCGTGGATGACAACAAGCAGCTCTGATTGGCTGAGGCAGTTGCTGTGCAGAAGTGAGAGAGTGGGCAGAATAGCTCAAAAAGCACCATTTAAATAGCAGTTCATTACATTACATTTCATAAACAAAAATATTATATTGTGCTTTGATTTTTTTTTATTAAGCGAAAATAGGGAATGATCTGAAGAGTTTAAAATTCGAATGGTTTTAATTGATCAAGAAATGTGGAAGTTAAGCCATAATCACTAAACTGAAAATGGGTTACTGTCACTTTAACAAATATGCGCATTCACGCACACACATTTCCTAAGTACCAGGTGGGCGAACATTTAGCTTCAATTGAGTTGTATGAGAAAGCGCACACCTCGAACAAAAGGCTCTCACGACTCAACGGTTTAAGATACAGATTTCAGAAATGCCCCGTTAGAACGGCAAGGCTTTGGGGAACGCAAGCATGTTCTCATTTTTTAAATCGGATAAAAAATGACCAAATTAGAGCAGGTTGAAAACGTGTGACTTTTAAAAAAAATGACAAAAAAAGGCGGCGAAAATAACATGGGGCTCAATGGGCGAAAAAGTGCGACTTCCCCTCGCTTCAAGTCAAATAAAAGGTACTAAATGACACCTTTGCCGCACAAAAGTGGGTTTGTCAGAAAGAAGACCCTTGTGACTACAAAATATCCAAATTTGATGTTTACTGAGCAAATATTGTGGCCACGGTGACGAGTTGAAGTGAAATTTTTGGAAAGAATTTTTTTTGTCTCTCCACTCTAGCGCTGATTGCTCCACTCTAGCAAACGCAATACACACTAATGGAAAGAGCCTCTTTTTCTTCATTTCACACCCTGTCTTTGAACCCGCACAGGAGGGAGCGCTTACATTTCTTAAAAAAAATTTCAACACAGAGCTAAAGATGGGAAAAATTGCAACAAAATGAGCTAAAAATCGTCTCGGTCGGTCAATGTATGTGCGCGCAGCGTGGCTTCGAAAAAGGTGTTAAATTTGTGGAGGTTTTTTCCCCTTCTCCATTCATTCCTATGGGACTTTTTGGGGGGTTTTTTGGGGAATTGCGTCGCCATGGTAACTCGAAATTCCGAAAAAAAATGGTACCCCGCCGAGTCAAATCGAGACGCATCTTTTGATACCTCACTTGTGCCGGTACGTTCTACGGTACGACCCGCATTTCGTCTGAAAAAATGTGAAGAATAAGACATAATAATAATAATAATAATAATAAACGCTTTTCCTGGATGGATACTAATATGTGACTGCTTCGCAGCAGTCACATAACTAGAAAAAAAAATTTCCCGTGGAAATTTTGGATGTGACTGCTGACTCTTGCAAGGCGGAAAGCCGAACGCACTCTGGGTCACTTCCTACATGTTAACTTTGCAGGAGGATTAGCATGCTAAGCTAACATTAGCATTAGCGTGCTAACTTAGCATGATCATTAGCATGCTAAGCTAACATTAGCATTAGCATGCTAACTTAGCATTAGCATGCTAACTTAGCATTAGCATTAACATGCTAACTTAGCATTAGCATGCTAACGTAGCATTAGCATGCTAAACTTAGCATTAGGAAAAAAAAAAAAAATTAAAAAAAAAAGTAAAATAAAAAAGAAATAAAAAAAAAATAAAAAAAAATAAAAAAATAAAAAAATAAAAAAATAAAAAATAAAAAAAAACCTTAGCATTAGCATGCTAACGTAACATTAGCATGCTAACGTAGCATTAGCATGCTAACTTAGCATTAGCATGCTAACGTAACATTAGCATGCTAACGTAACATTAGCATGCTAACTTAACATTAGCATGCTCAGCTAACATTAGCATGCTAACTTAGCACTAGCATGCTCACTTCCTGGTGAAATCAGGTCACTTCCTGTTGAAGTCGGGTCAATTCCTGTTGATATTAGGTCACTTCCTGTTGAAATCCGGTCACTTCCTGTTGATTTTAGGTCAGTTCTGGGTCACTTCCTGTTGAAATTAGGTCACTTCCTGTTCAAATTAAGTCACTTCCTGTTGATATCAGGTAATTTTTAGGTCATTTCCTACTGAAATTAAGTCACTTCCTGTTGAATTTAGGTCTGTCTGGGTCACTTCCTGTTGAAATTAGGTCAATCCCTGTCATACCTAATCAATTGGCCAAGATGGCCGCCACTCAGGGGCCGAGAATCCTGGGTGCACCTCAACAATTGGACAAGATGGCCGCCACTCTGTGTGGGCAGTAGTGTGAGAATCCCTGGCCAAGATGGCCGCCGCTCTGTATGGGCAGTAGTGTGAGAATCCCTGGCCAAGATGGCCGCCGCTCTGTATTGATAGTAGTGTGAGAATCCCTGTCCAAGATGGCCCCCGCTCTGTATGGGCAGTAGTGTGAGAATCCCTGGCCAAGATGGCCGCCGCTCTGTATGGACAGTAGTGTGAGAATCCCTGGCCAAGATGGCCGCCGCTCTGTATGGACAGTAATGTGAGAATCCCTGGCCAAGATGGCCGCCACTGTGTGTGGGCGGTGGTGGGGAAATTCCAGGCGTGGATGACAACAAGCAGCTCTGATTGGCTGAGGCAGTTGCTGTGCAGAAGTGAGAGAGTGGGCAGAATAGCTCAAAAAGCACCATTTAAATAGCAGTTCATTACATTACATTTCATAAACAAAAATATTATATTGTGCTTTGATTTTTTTTTATTAAGCGAAAATAGGGAATGATCTGAAGAGTTTAAAATTCGAATGGTTTTAATTGATCAAGAAATGTGGAAGTTAAGCCATAATCACTAAACTGAAAATGGGTTACTGTCACTTTAACAAATATGCGCATTCACGCACACACATTTCCTAAGTACCAGGTGGGCGAACATTTAGCTTCAATTGAGTTGTATGAGAAAGCGCACACCTCGAACAAAAGGCTCTCACGACTCAACGGTTTAAGATACAGATTTCAGAAATGCCCCGTTAGAACGGCAAGGCTTTGGGGAACGCAAGCATGTTCTCATTTTTTAAATCGGATAAAAAATGACCAAATTAGAGCAGGTTGAAAACGTGTGACTTTTAAAAAAAATGACAAAAAAAGGCGGCGAAAATAACATGGGGCTCAATGGGCGAAAAAGTGCGACTTCCCCTCGCTTCAAGTCAAATAAAAGGTACTAAATGACACCTTTGCCGCACAAAAGTGGGTTTGTCAGAAAGAAGACCCTTGTGACTACAAAATATCCAAATTTGATGTTTACTGAGCAAATATTGTGGCCACGGTGACGAGTTGAAGTGAAATTTTTGGAAAGAATTTTTTTTGTCTCTCCACTCTAGCGCTGATTGCTCCACTCTAGCAAACGCAATACACACTAATGGAAAGAGCCTCTTTTTCTTCATTTCACACCCTGTCTTTGAACCCGCACAGGAGGGAGCGCTTACATTTCTTAAAAAAAATTTCAACACAGAGCTAAAGATGGGAAAAATTGCAACAAAATGAGCTAAAAATCGTCTCGGTCGGTCAATGTATGTGCGCGCAGCGTGGCTTCGAAAAAGGTGTTAAATTTGTGGAGGTTTTTTCCCCTTCTCCATTCATTCCTATGGGACTTTTTGGGGGGTTTTTTGGGGAATTGCGTCGCCATGGTAACTCGAAATTCCGAAAAAAAATGGTACCCCGCCGAGTCAAATCGAGACGCATCTTTTGATACCTCACTTGTGCCGGTACGTTCTACGGTACGACCCGCATTTCGTCTGAAAAAATGTGAAGAATAAGACATAATAACTAGAAAAAAAAATTTCCCGTGGAAATTTTGGATGTGACTGCTGACTCTTGCAAGGCGGAAAGCCGAACGCACTCTGGGTCACTTCCTACATGTTAACTTTGCAGGAGGATTAGCATGCTAAGCTAACATTAGCATTAGCGTGCTAACTTAGCATGATCATTAGCATGCTAAGCTAACATTAGCATTAGCATGCTAACTTAGCATTAGCATGCTAACTTAGCATTAGCATTAACATGCTAACTTAGCATTAGCATGCTAACGTAGCATTAGCATGCTAAACTTAGCATTAGGAAAAAAAAAAAAAATTAAAAAAAAAAGTAAAATAAAAAAGAAATAAAAAAAAAATAAAAAAAAATAAAAAAATAAAAAAATAAAAAAATAAAAAATAAAAAAAAACCTTAGCATTAGCATGCTAACGTAACATTAGCATGCTAACGTAGCATTAGCATGCTAACTTAGCATTAGCATGCTAACGTAACATTAGCATGCTAACGTAACATTAGCATGCTAACTTAACATTAGCATGCTCAGCTAACATTAGCATGCTAACTTAGCACTAGCATGCTCACTTCCTGGTGAAATCAGGTCACTTCCTGTTGAAGTCGGGTCAATTCCTGTTGATATTAGGTCACTTCCTGTTGAAATCCGGTCACTTCCTGTTGATTTTAGGTCAGTTCTGGGTCACTTCCTGTTGAAATTAGGTCACTTCCTGTTCAAATTAAGTCACTTCCTGTTGATATCAGGTAATTTTTAGGTCATTTCCTACTGAAATTAAGTCACTTCCTGTTGAATTTAGGTCTGTCTGGGTCACTTCCTGTTGAAATTAGGTCAATCCCTGTCATACCTAATCAATTGGCCAAGATGGCCGCCACTCAGGGGCCGAGAATCCTGGGTGCACCTCAACAATTGGACAAGATGGCCGCCACTCTGTGTGGGCAGTAGTGTGAGAATCCCTGGCCAAGATGGCCGCCGCTCTGTATGGGCAGTAGTGTGAGAATCCCTGGCCAAGATGGCCGCCGCTCTGTATTGATAGTAGTGTGAGAATCCCTGTCCAAGATGGCCCCCGCTCTGTATGGGCAGTAGTGTGAGAATCCCTGGCCAAGATGGCCGCCGCTCTGTATGGACAGTAGTGTGAGAATCCCTGGCCAAGATGGCCGCCGCTCTGTATGGACAGTAATGTGAGAATCCCTGGCCAAGATGGCCGCCACTGTGTGTGGGCGGTGGTGGGGAAATTCCAGGCGTGGATGACAACAAGCAGCTCTGATTGGCTGAGGCAGTTGCTGTGCAGAAGTGAGAGAGTGGGCAGAATAGCTCAAAAAGCACCATTTAAATAGCAGTTCATTACATTACATTTCATAAACAAAAATATTATATTGTGCTTTGATTTTTTTTTATTAAGCGAAAATAGGGAATGATCTGAAGAGTTTAAAATTCGAATGGTTTTAATTGATCAAGAAATGTGGAAGTTAAGCCATAATCACTAAACTGAAAATGGGTTACTGTCACTTTAACAAATATGCGCATTCACGCACACACATTTCCTAAGTACCAGGTGGGCGAACATTTAGCTTCAATTGAGTTGTATGAGAAAGCGCACACCTCGAACAAAAGGCTCTCACGACTCAACGGTTTAAGATACAGATTTCAGAAATGCCCCGTTAGAACGGCAAGGCTTTGGGGAACGCAAGCATGTTCTCATTTTTTAAATCGGATAAAAAATGACCAAATTAGAGCAGGTTGAAAACGTGTGACTTTTAAAAAAAATGACAAAAAAAGGCGGCGAAAATAACATGGGGCTCAATGGGCGAAAAAGTGCGACTTCCCCTCGCTTCAAGTCAAATAAAAGGTACTAAATGACACCTTTGCCGCACAAAAGTGGGTTTGTCAGAAAGAAGACCCTTGTGACTACAAAATATCCAAATTTGATGTTTACTGAGCAAATATTGTGGCCACGGTGACGAGTTGAAGTGAAATTTTTGGAAAGAATTTTTTTTGTCTCTCCACTCTAGCGCTGATTGCTCCACTCTAGCAAACGCAATACACACTAATGGAAAGAGCCTCTTTTTCTTCATTTCACACCCTGTCTTTGAACCCGCACAGGAGGGAGCGCTTACATTTCTTAAAAAAAATTTCAACACAGAGCTAAAGATGGGAAAAATTGCAACAAAATGAGCTAAAAATCGTCTCGGTCGGTCAATGTATGTGCGCGCAGCGTGGCTTCGAAAAAGGTGTTAAATTTGTGGAGGTTTTTTCCCCTTCTCCATTCATTCCTATGGGACTTTTTGGGGGGTTTTTTGGGGAATTGCGTCGCCATGGTAACTCGAAATTCCGAAAAAAAATGGTACCCCGCCGAGTCAAATCGAGACGCATCTTTTGATACCTCACTTGTGCCGGTACGTTCTACGGTACGACCCGCATTTCGTCTGAAAAAATGTGAAGAATAAGACATAATAATAACTAGAAAAAAAAAATTTCCCGTGGAAATTTTGGATGTGACTGCTGACTCTCGCAAGGCGGAAAGCCGAACGCACTCTGGGTCACTTCCTACATGTTAACTTTGCAGGAGGATTAGCATGCTAAGCTAACATTAGCATTAGCGTGCTAACTTAGCATGATCATTAGCATGCTAAGCTAACATTAGCATTAGCATGCTAACTTAGCATTAGCATGCTAACTTAGCATTAGCATTAACATGCTAACTTAGCATTAGCATGCTAACGTAGCATTAGCATGCTAAACTTAGCATTAGGAAAAAAAAAATAAAAAATAAAAAAAAATAAAAAAAAAATAAAATAAAAAAAAAAAAAAAAAATTAAAAAAAAAAAAAAAATTAAAAAAAAAAAAATTAAAAAAAAATAAAAAATTAAAAATTAAAAAAAAACTTAGCATTAGCATGCTAACGTAACATTAGCATGCTCAGCTAACATTAGCATGCTAACTTAGCACTAGCATGCTCACTTCCTGGTGAAATCAGGTCACTTCCTGTTGAAGTCGGGTCACTTCCTGTTGATATTAGGTCACTTCCTGTTGAAATCGGGTCACTTCCTGTAGATTTTAGGTCAGTCTGGGTCACTTCCTGTTGAAATTAGGTCACTTCCTGTTCAAATTAAGTCACTTCCTGTTGATATCAGGTCATTTTAGGTCATTTCCTACTGAAATTAAGTCACTTCCTGTTGAATTTAGGTCTGTCTGGGTCACTTCCTGTTGAAATTAGGTCAATCCCTGTCATACCTAATCAATTGGCCAAGATGGCCGCCACTCAGGGGCCGAGAATCCTGGGTGCACCTCAACAATTGGACAAGATGGCCGCCACTCTGTGTGGGCAGTAGTGTGAGAATCCCTGGCCAAGATGGCCGCCGCTCTGTATGGGCAGTAGTGTGAGAATCCCTGGCCAAGATGGCCGCCGCTCTGTATTGATAGTAGTGTGAGAATCCCTGTCCAAGATGGCCCCCGCTCTGTATGGGCAGTAGTGTGAGAATCCCTGGCCAAGATGGCCGCCGCTCTGTATGGACAGTAGTGTGAGAATCCCTGGCCAAGATGGCCGCCGCTCTGTATGGACAGTAATGTGAGAATCCCTGGCCAAGATGGCCGCCACTGTGTGTGGGCGGTGGTGGGGAAATTCCAGGCGTGGATGACAACAAGCAGCTCTGATTGGCTGAGGCAGTTGCTGTGCAGAAGTGAGAGAGTGGGCAGAATAGCTCAAAAAGCACCATTTAAATAGCAGTTCATTACATTACATTTCATAAACAAAAATATTATATTGTGCTTTGATTTTTTTTTATTAAGCGAAAATAGGGAATGATCTGAAGAGTTTAAAATTCGAATGGTTTTAATTGATCAAGAAATGTGGAAGTTAAGCCATAATCACTAAACTGAAAATGGGTTACTGTCACTTTAACAAATATGCGCATTCACGCACACACATTTCCTAAGTACCAGGTGGGCGAACATTTTGCTTGCTTCAATTGAGTTCTATGAGAAAGCGCACACCTCGAACAAAAGGCTCTCACGACTGAACGGTTTAAGATACAGATTTCAGAAATGCCCCGTTAGAACGGCAAGGCTTTGGGGAACGCAAGCATGTTCTCATTTTTTAAATCGGATAAAAAATGACCAAATTAGAGCAGGTTGAAAACGTGTGACTTTGAAAAAAAATGACAAAAAAAGGCGGCGAAAATAACATGGGGCTCAATGGGCGAAAAAGTGCGACTTCCCCTCGCTTCAAGTCAAATAAAAGGTACTAAATGACACCTTAGCCGCACAAAAGTGGGTTTGTCAGAAAGAAGACCCTTGTGACTACAAAATATCCAAATGTGATGTTTACTGAGCAAATATTGTGGCCACGGTGACGAGTTGAAGTGAAATTTTTCGAAAGAATTTTTTTTGTCTCTCCACTCTAGCGCTGATTGCTCCACTCTAGCAAACGCAATACACACTAATGTAAAGAGCCTCTTTTTCTTCATTTCACACCCTGTCTTTGAACCCGCACAGGAGGGAGCGCTTACATTTCTTAAAAAAAATTTCAACACAGAGCTAAAGATGGGAAAAATTGCAACAAAATGAGCTAAAAATCGTCTCGGTCGGTCAATGTATGTGCGCGCAGCGTGGCTTCGAAAAAGGTGTTAAATTTGTGGAGGTTTTTTCCCCTTCTCCATTCATTCCTATGGGACTTTTTGGGGGGGGTTTTGGGGAATTGCGTCGCCATGGTAACTCGAAATTCCGAAAAAAAATGGTACCCCGCCGAGTCAAATCGAGACGCATCTTTTGATACCTCACTTGTGCCGGTACGTTCTACGGTACGACCCGCATTTCGTCTGAAAAAATGTGAAGAATAAGACATAATAATAATAAACGCTTTTTCTGGATGGATACTAATATGTGACTGCTTTGCAGCAGTCACATAACTAGAAAAAAAAAAATTTCCCGTGGAAATTTTGGATGTGACTGCTGACTCTCGCAAGGCGGAAAGCCGAACGCACTCTGGGTCACTTCCTACACGTTAACTTTGCAGGAGGATTAGCATGCTAAGCTAACATTAGCATTAGCGTGCTAACTTAGCATGATCATTAGCATGCTAAGCTAACATTAGCATTAGCATGCTAACTTAGCATTAGCATTAACATGCTAACTTAGCATTAGCATGCTAACGTAGCATTAGCATGCTAAACTTAGCATTAGGAAAAAAAAAAAAAAATAAAAAAAAAAAAAAAAAAAAAAAAAAAAAAAAATAAAAAAAAATAAAAAAAAAAAAAATAAAAAAATAAAAAATAAAAAAAAACTTAGCATTAGCATGCTAACGTAACATTAGCATGCTAACGTAGCATTAGCATGCGAACTTAGCATTAGCATACTAAGCTAACATTAGCATTAGCATGTTAAGCTAACATTAGCATGCTAACTTAACATTAGCATGCTCAGCTAACATTAGCATGCTAACTTAGCACTAGCATGCTCACTTCCTGGTGAAACAGGTCACTTCCTGTTGAAGTCGGGTCACTTCCTGTTGATATTAGGTCACTTCCTGTTGAAATCGGGTCACTTCCTGTTGATTTTAGGTCAGTTCTGGGTAACTTCCTGTTGAAATTAGGTCACTTCCTGTTCAAATTAAGTCACTTCCTGTTGATATCAGGTCATTTTTAGGTCATTTCCTACTGAAATTAAGTCACTTCCTGTTGAATTTAGGTCTGTCTGGGTCACTTCCTGTTGAAATTAGGTCAATCCCTGTCATACCTAATCAATTGGCCAAGATGGCCGCCACTCAGGGGCCGAGAATCCTGGGTGCACCTCAACAATTGGACAAGATGGCCGCCACTCTGTGTGTGTGCAGTGGTGCTGAAGTCCCTGGCCTAGCTAATCAATTGACCAAAATGGCCGCCGCTCCATGTGGGCAGAGGCCGAGAATCCTGGGTGCACCTCAACAATTGGCCAAGATGGCCGCCACTCTGTGTGGGCAGTAGTGTGAGAATCCCTGGCCAAGATGGCCGCCGCTCTGTATGGACAGTAGTGTGAGAATCCCTGGCCAAGATGGCCGCCGCTCTGTATGGACAGTAGTGTGAGAATCCCTGGCCAAGATGGCCGCCGCTCTGTATTGACAGTAGTGTGAGAATCCCTGTCCAAGATGGCCCCCGCTCTGTATGGGCAGTAGTGTGAGAATCCCTGGCCAAGATGGCCGCCGCTCTGTATGGACAGTAGTGTGAGAATCCCTGGCCAAGATGGCCGCCGCTCTGTATGGACAGTAATGTGAGAATCCCTGGCCAAGATGGCCGCCACTGTGT
The DNA here is from genome assembly GCF_051991245.1 of Festucalex cinctus. NCBI lineage: Eukaryota > Metazoa > Chordata > Actinopteri > Syngnathiformes > Syngnathidae > Festucalex > Festucalex cinctus. Next base: position 13,319,226 of record NC_135425.1, on the reverse strand, counting down.
GTGGGCGGTGGTGGGGAAATTCCAGGCGTGGATGACAACAAGCAGCTCTGATTGGCTGAGGCAGTTGCTGTGCAGAAGTGAGAGAGTGGGCAGAATAGCTCAAAAAGCACCATTTAAATAGCAGTTCATTACATTACATTTCATAAACAAAAATATTATATTGTGCTTTGATTTTTTTTTTATTAAGCGAAAATAGGGAATGATCTGAAGAGTTTAAAATTCGAATGGTTTTAATTGATCAAGAAATGTGGAAGTTAAGCCATAATCACTAAACTGAAAATGGGTTACTGTCACTTTAACAAATATGCGCATTCACGCACACACATTTCCTAAGTACCAGGTGGGCGAACATTTTGCTTGCTTCAATTGAGTTCTATGAGAAAGCGCACACCTCGAACAAAAGGCTCTCACGACTCAACGGTTTAAGATACAGATTTCAGAAATGCCCCGTTAGAACGGCAAGGCTTTGGGGAACGCAAGCATGTTCTCATTTTTTAAATCGGATAAAAAATGACCAAATTAGAGCAGGTTGAAAACGTGTGACTTTAAAAAAAAATGACAAAAAAAGGCGGCGAAAATAACATGGGGCTCAATGGGCGAAAAAGTGCGACTTCCCCTCGCTTCAAGTCAAATAAAAGGTACTAAATGACACCTTTGCCGCACAAAAGTGGGTTTGTCAGAAAGAAGACCCTTGTGACTACAAAATATCCAAATTTGATGTTTACTGAGCAAATATTGTGGCCACGGTGACGAGTTGAAGTGAAATTTTTGGAAAGAATTTTTTTTGTCTCTCCACTCTAGCGCTGATTGCTCCACTCTAGCAAACGCAATACACACTAATGGAAAGAGCCTCTTTTTCTTCATTTCACACCCTGTCTTTGAACCCGCACAGGAGGGAGCGCTTACATTTCTTAAAAAAAATTTCAACACAGAGCTAAAGATGGGAAAAATTGCAACAAAATGAGCTAAAAATCGTCTCGGTCGGTCAATGTATGTGCGCGCAGCGTGGCTTCGAAAAAGGTGTTAAATTTGTGGAGGTTTTTTCCCCTTCTCCATTCATTCCTATGGGACTTTTTGGGGGGTTTTTTGGGGAATTGCGTCGCCATGGTAACTCGAAATTCCGAAAAAAAATGGTACCCCGCCGAGTCAAATCGAGACGCATCTTTTGATACCTCACTTGTGCCGGTACGTTCTACGGTACGACCCGCATTTCGTCTGAAAAAATGTGAAGAATAAGACATAATAATAATAATAATAATAATAAACGCTTTTCCTGGATGGATACTAATATGTGACTGCTTCGCAGCAGTCACATAATAACTAGAAAAAAAAAAATTTCCCGTGGAAATTTTGGATGTGACTGCTGACTCTCGCAAGGCGGAAAGCCGAACGCACTCTGGGTCACTTCCTACACGTTAACTTTGCAGGAGGATTAGCATGCTAAGCTAACATTAGCATTAGCGTGCTAACTTAGCATGATCATTAGCATGCTAAGCTAACATTAGCATTAGCATGCTAACTTAGCATTAGCATTAACATGCTAACTTAGCATTAGCATGCTAACGTAGCATTAGCATGCTAAACTTAGCATTAGGAAAAAAAAAAAAAAATAAAAAAAAAAAAAAAAAAAAAAAAAAAAAAAAATAAAAAAAAATAAAAAAAAAAAAAATAAAAAAATAAAAAATAAAAAAAAACTTAGCATTAGCATGCTAACGTAACATTAGCATGCTAACGTAGCATTAGCATGCGAACTTAGCATTAGCATACTAAGCTAACATTAGCATTAGCATGTTAAGCTAACATTAGCATGCTAACTTAACATTAGCATGCTCAGCTAACATTAGCATGCTAACTTAGCACTAGCATGCTCACTTCCTGGTGAAACAGGTCACTTCCTGTTGAAGTCGGGTCACTTCCTGTTGATATTAGGTCACTTCCTGTTGAAATCGGGTCACTTCCTGTTGATTTTAGGTCAGTTCTGGGTAACTTCCTGTTGAAATTAGGTCACTTCCTGTTCAAATTAAGTCACTTCCTGTTGATATCAGGTCATTTTTAGGTCATTTCCTACTGAAATTAAGTCACTTCCTGTTGAATTTAGGTCTGTCTGGGTCACTTCCTGTTGAAATTAGGTCAATCCCTGTCATACCTAATCAATTGGCCAAGATGGCCGCCACTCAGGGGCCGAGAATCCTGGGTGCACCTCAACAATTGGACAAGATGGCCGCCACTCTGTGTGTGTGCAGTGGTGCTGAAGTCCCTGGCCTAGCTAATCAATTGACCAAAATGGCCGCCGCTCCATGTGGGCAGAGGCCGAGAATCCTGGGTGCACCTCAACAATTGGCCAAGATGGCCGCCACTCTGTGTGGGCAGTAGTGTGAGAATCCCTGGCCAAGATGGCCGCCGCTCTGTATGGACAGTAGTGTGAGAATCCCTGGCCAAGATGGCCGCCGCTCTGTATGGACAGTAGTGTGAGAATCCCTGGCCAAGATGGCCGCCGCTCTGTATTGACAGTAGTGTGAGAATCCCTGTCCAAGATGGCCCCCGCTCTGTATGGGCAGTAGTGTGAGAATCCCTGGCCAAGATGGCCGCCGCTCTGTATGGACAGTAGTGTGAGAATCCCTGGCCAAGATGGCCGCCGCTCTGTATGGACAGTAATGTGAGAATCCCTGGCCAAGATGGCCGCCACTGTGTGTGGGCGGTGGTGGGGAAATTCCAGGCGTGGATGACAACAAGCAGCTCTGATTGGCTGAGGCAGTTGCTGTGCAGAAGTGAGAGAGTGGGCAGAATAGCTCAAAAAGCACCATTTAAATAGCAGTTCATTACATTACATTTCATAAACAAAAATATTATATTGTGCTTTGATTTTTTTTTTATTAAGCGAAAATAGGGAATGATCTGAAGAGTTTAAAATTCGAATGGTTTTAATTGATCAAGAAATGTGGAAGTTAAGCCATAATCACTAAACTGAAAATGGGTTACTGTCACTTTAACAAATATGCGCATTCACGCACACACATTTCCTAAGTACCAGGTGGGCGAACATTTTGCTTGCTTCAATTGAGTTCTATGAGAAAGCGCACACCTCGAACAAAAGGCTCTCACGACTCAACGGTTTAAGATACAGATTTCAGAAATGCCCCGTTAGAACGGCAAGGCTTTGGGGAACGCAAGCATGTTCTCATTTTTTAAATCGGATAAAAAATGACCAAATTAGAGCAGGTTGAAAACGTGTGACTTTAAAAAAAAATGACAAAAAAAGGCGGCGAAAATAACATGGGGCTCAATGGGCGAAAAAGTGCGACTTCCCCTCGCTTCAAGTCAAATAAAAGGTACTAAATGACACCTTTGCCGCACAAAAGTGGGTTTGTCAGAAAGAAGACCCTTGTGACTACAAAATATCCAAATTTGATGTTTACTGAGCAAATATTGTGGCCACGGTGACGAGTTGAAGTGAAATTTTTGGAAAGAATTTTTTTTGTCTCTCCACTCTAGCGCTGATTGCTCCACTCTAGCAAACGCAATACACACTAATGGAAAGAGCCTCTTTTTCTTCATTTCACACCCTGTCTTTGAACCCGCACAGGAGGGAGCGCTTACATTTCTTAAAAAAAATTTCAACACAGAGCTAAAGATGGGAAAAATTGCAACAAAATGAGCTAAAAATCGTCTCGGTCGGTCAATGTATGTGCGCGCAGCGTGGCTTCGAAAAAGGTGTTAAATTTGTGGAGGTTTTTTCCCCTTCTCCATTCATTCCTATGGGACTTTTTGGGGGGTTTTTTGGGGAATTGCGTCGCCATGGTAACTCGAAATTCCGAAAAAAAATGGTACCCCGCCGAGTCAAATCGAGACGCATCTTTTGATACCTCACTTGTGCCGGTACGTTCTACGGTACGACCCGCATTTCGTCTGAAAAAATGTGAAGAATAAGACATAATAATAATAATAATAATAATAAACGCTTTTCCTGGATGGATACTAATATGTGACTGCTTCGCAGCAGTCACATAACTAGAAAAAAAAAATTTCCCGTGGAAATTTTGGATGTGACTGCTGACTCTCGCAAGGCGGAAAGCCGAATGCACTCTGGGTCACTTCCTACATGTTAACTTTGCAGGAGGATTAGCATGCTAAGCTAACATTAGCATTAGCGTGCTAACTTAGCATGATCATTAGCATGCTAAGCTAACATTAGCATTAGCATGCTAACTTAGCATTAGCATGCTAACTTAGCATTAACATGCTAACTTAGCATTAGCATGCTAACGTAGCATTAGCATGCTAAACTTAGCATTAGGAAAAAAAAAAAATTAAAAAAATAAAAAATAAAAAATAAAAAAAAAATTAAAAAAAAAAAAAATTAAAAAAAAAAAAATAATAAAAAAAAAAAAAAATTAAAAAAAAATAAAAAAATAAAAAATTAAAAAAAAACTTAGCATTAGCATGCTAACGTAACATTAGCATGCTCAGCTAACATTAGCATGCTAACTTAGCACTAGCATGCTCACTTCCTGGTGAAATCAGGTCACTTCCTGTTGAAATTAGGTTAATCCCTGTCATACCTAATCAATTGGCCAAGATGGCCGCCACTCAGGGGCCGAGAATCCTGGGTGCACCTCAACAATTGGACAAGATGGCCGCCACTCTGTGTGTGTGCAGTGGTGCTGAAGTCCCTGGCCTAGCTAATCAATTGACCAAAATGGCCGCCACTCTGTGTGTGTGCAGTGGTGCTGAAGTCCCTGGCCTAGCTAATCAATTGACCAAAATGGCCGCCGCTCCATGTTTTATTTTTTTTAATTTTTTTTTTTGGCCGCCGCTCCATGTGGGCAGAGGCCGAGAATCCTGGGTGCACCTCAACAATTGGCCAAGATGGCCGCCACTCTGTGTGGGCAGTAGTGTGAGAATCCCTGGCCAAGATGGCCGCCGCTCTGTATGGGCAGTAGTGTGAGAATCCCTGGCCAAGATGGCCGCCGCTCTGTATGGACAGTAGTGTGAGAATCCCTGGCCAAGATGGCCGCCGCTCTGTATGGACAGTAGTGTGAGAATCCCTGGCCAAGATGGCCGCCGCTCTGTATTGACAGTAGTGTGAGAATCCCTGTCCAAGATGGCCGCCGCTCTGTATGGGCAGTAGTGTGAGAATCCCTGGCCAAGATGGCCGCCGCTCTGTATGGACAGTAGTGTGAGAATCCCTGGCCAAGATGGCCGCCGCTCTGTATGGACAGTAATGTGAGAATCCCTGGCCAAGATGGCCGCCACTGTGTGTGGGCGGTGGTGGGGAAATTCCAGGCGTGGATGACAACAAGCAGCTCTGATTGGCTGAGGCAGTTGCTGTGCAGAAGTGAGAGAGTGGGCAGAATAGCTCAAAAAGCACCATTTAAATAGCAGTTCATTACATTACATTTCATAAACAAAAATATTATATTGTGCTTTGATTTTTTTTTATTAAGCGAAAATAGGGAATGATCTGAAGAGTTTAAAATTCGAATGGTTTTAATTGATCAAGAAATGTGGAAGTTAAGCCATAATCACTAAACTGAAAATGGGTTACTGTCACTTTAACAAATATGCGCATTCACGCACACACATTTCCTAAGTACCAGGTGGGCGAACATTTTGCTTGCTTCAATTGAGTTCTATGAGAAAGCGCACACCTCGAACAAAAGGCTCTCACGACTCAACGGTTTAAGATACAGATTTCAGAAATGCCCCGTTAGAACGGCAAGGCTTTGGGGAACGCAAGCATGTTCTCATTTTTTAAATCGGATAAAAAATGACCAAATTAGAGCAGGTTGAAAACGTGTGACTTTTAAAAAAAATGACAAAAAAATGCGGCGAAAATAACATGGGGCTCAATGGGCGAAAAAGTGCGACTTCCCCTCGCTTCAAGTCAAATAAAAGGTACTAAATGACACCTTAGCCGCACAAAAGTGGGTTTGTCAGAAAGAAGACCCTTGTGACTACAAAATATCCAAATGTGATGTTTACTGAGCAAATATTGTGGCCACGGTGACGAGTTGAAGTGAAATTTTTGGAAAGAATTTTTTTTGTCTCTCCACTCTAGCGCTGATTGCTCCACTCTAGCAAACGCAATACACACTAATGTAAAGAGCCTCTTTTTCTTCATTTCACACCCTGTCTTTGAACCCGCACAGGAGGGAGCGCTTACATTTCTTAAAAAAAATTTCAACACAGAGCTAAAGATGGGAAAAATTGCAACAAAATGAGCTAAAAATCGTCTCGGTCGGTCAATGTATGTGCGCGCAGCGTGGCTTCGAAAAAGGTGTTAAATTTGTGGAGGTTTTTTCCCCTTCTCCATTCATTCCTATGGGACTTTTTGGGGGGGTTTTTGGGGAATTGCGTCGCCATGGTAACTCGAAATTCCGAAAAAAAATGGTTCCCCGCCGAGTCAGATCGAGACGCATCTTTTGACACCTCACTTGTGCCGGTACGTTCTACGGTACGACCCGCATTTCGTCTGAAAAAATGTGAAGAATAAGACATAATAATAATAATAACTAGAAAAAAAAAATTTCCCGTGGAAATTTTGGATGTGACTGCTGACTCTTGCAAGGCGGAAAGCCGAATGCACTCTGGGTCACTTCCTACACGTTAACTTTGCAGGAGGATTAGCATGCTAAGCTAACATTAGCATTAGCGTGCTAACTTAGCATGAGCATTAGCATGCTAAGCTAACATTAGCATTAGCATGCTAACTTAGCATTAGCATGCTAACTTAGCATTAGCATTAACATGGTAACTTAGCATTAGCATGCTAACGTAGCATTAGCATGCTAAACTTAGCATTAGGAAAAAAAAAAAAAATTAAAAAAAAAAAAAAAAAAGAAAAAAATAAATAAATAAAAAAAATAAAATAAAAAAAAAAAAAATAAAAAAAAAAAATAAATAAAAAAAAAACTTAGCATTAGCATGCTAACGTAACATTAGCATGCTAACGTAGCATTAGCATTAACATGCTAACTTAGCATTAGCATGCTAATGTAGCATTAGCATGCCAAACTTAGCATTAGGAAAAAAAAAAAAATTAAAAAAAAAAAAAAAAAAGAAAAAAAAAAAAATTAAAAAAAATAAAAATAAAAAAATAAATAAAAAAAAACTAAATAAAAAAAAAACTTAGCATTAGCATGCTAACGTAACATTAGCATGCTAACGTAGCATTAGCATTAGCATGCTAACGTAACATTAGCATGCTAACGTAGCATTAGCATGCTAACGTAACATTAGCATGCTCAGCTAACATTAGCATGCTAACTTAGCACTAGCATGCTCACTTCCTGGTGAAACAGGTCACTTCCTGTTGAAGTCGGGTCACTTCCTGTTGATATTAGGTCACTTCCTGTTGAAATCGGGTCACTTCCTGTAGATTTTAGGTCAGTCCTGGGTCACTTCCTGTTGAAATTAGGTCACTTCCTGTTCAAATTAAGTCACTTCCTGTTGATATCAGGTCATTTTTAGGTCATTTCCTACTGAAATTAAGTCACTTCCTGTTGAATTTAGGTCTGTCTGGGTCACTTCCTGTTGAAATTAGGTCAATCCCTGTCATACCTACTCAATTGGCCAAGATGGCCGCCACTCAGGGGCCGAGAATCCTGGGTGCACCTCAACAATTGGACAAGATGGCCGCCACTCTGTGTGTGTGCAGTGGTGCTGAAGTCCCTGGCCTAGCTAATCAATTGACCAAAATGGCCGCCGCTCCATGTGGGCAGAGGCCGAGAATCCTGGGTGCACCTCAACAATTGGCCAAGATGGCCGCCACTCTGTGTGGGCAGTAGTGTGAGAATCCCTGTCCAAGATGGCCGCCGCTCTGTATGGGCAGTAGTGTGAGAATCCCTGGCCAAGATGGCCGCCGCTCTGTATGGACAGTAGTGTGAGAATCCCTGGCCAAGATGGCCGCCGCTCTGTATGGACAGTAATGTGAGAATCCCTGGCCAAGATGGCCGCCACTGTGTGTGGGCGGTGGTGGGGAAATTCCAGGCGTGGATGACAACAAGCAGCTCTGATTGGCTGAGGCAGTTGCTGTGCAGAAGTGAGAGAGTGGGCAGAATAGCTCAAAAAGCACCATTTAAATAGCAGTTCATTACATTACATTTCATAAACAAAAATATTATATTGTGCTTTGATTTTTTTTTATTAAGCGAAAATAGGGAATGATCTGAAGAGTTTAAAATTCGAATGGTTTTAATTGATCAAGAAATGTGGAAGTTAAGCCATAATCACTAAACTGAAAATGGGTTACTGTCACTTTAACAAATATGCGCATTCACGCACACACATTTCCTAAGTACCAGGTGGGCGAACATTTTGCTTGCTTCAATTGAGTTCTATGAGAAAGCGCACACCTCGAACAAAAGGCTCTCACGACTGAACGGTTTAAGATACAGATTTCAGAAATGCCCCGTTAGAACGGCAAGGCTTTGGGGAACGCAAGCATGTTCTCATTTTTTAAATCGGATAAAAAATGACCAAATTAGAGCAGGTTGAAAACGTGTGACTTTGAAAAAAAATGACAAAAAAAGGCGGCGAAAATAACATGGGGCTCAATGGGCGAAAAAGTGCGACTTCCCCTCGCTTCAAGTCAAATAAAAGGTACTAAATGACACCTTTGCCGCACAAAAGTGGGTTTGTCAGAAAGAAGACCCTTGTGACTACAAAATATCCAAATTTGATGTTTACTGAGCAAATATTGTGGCCACGGTGACGAGTTGAAGTGAAATTTTTGGAAAGAATTTTTTTTTGTCTCTCCACTCTAGCGCTGATTGCTCCACTCTAGCAAACGCAATACACACTAATGGAAAGAGCCTCTTTTTCTTCATTTCACACCCTGTCTTTGAACCCGCACAGGAGGGAGCGCTTACATTTCTTAAAAAAAATTTCAACACAGAGCTAAAGATGGGAAAAATTGCAACAAAATGAGCTAAAAATCGTCTCGGTCGGTCAATGTATGTGCGCGCAGCGTGGCTTCGAAAAAGGTGTTAAATTTGTGGAGGTTTTTTCCCCTTCTCCATTCATTCCTATGGGACTTTTTGGGGGGGTTTTTGGGGAATTGCGTCGCCATGGTAACTCGAAATTCCGAAAAAAAATGGTACCCCGCCGAGTCAAATCGAGACGCATCTTTTGATACCTCACTTGTGCCGGTACGTTCTACGGTACGACCCGCATTTCGTCTGAAAAAATGTGAAGAATAAGACATAATAATAATAAACGCTTTTTCTGGATGGATACTAATATGTGACTGCTTTGCAGCAGTCACATAACTAGAAAAAAAAAATTTCCCGTGGAAATTTTGGATGTGACTGCTGACTCTTGCAAGGCGGAAAGCCGAATGCAGTCTGGGTCACTTCCTACACGTTAACTTTGCAGGAGGATTAGCATGCTAAGCTAACATTAGCATTAGCGTGCTAACTTAGCATGAGCATTAGCATGCTAAGCTAACATTAGCATTAGCATGCTAACTTAGCATTAGCATGCTAACTTAGCATTAGCATTAACATGGTAACTTAGCATTAGCATGCTAACGTAGCATTAGCATGCTAAACTTAGCATTAGGAAAAAAAAAAAAAATTAAAAAAAAAAAGAAAAAAAGAAAAAAATAAATAAATAAAAAAAATAAAATAAAAAAAAAAAAAAAATAAAAAAAAAAAAAAATAAAAAAAAAACTTAGCATTAGCATGCTAACGTAACATTAGCATGCTAACGTAGCATTAGCATTAACATGCTAACTTAGCATTAGCATGCTAATGTAGCATTAGCATGCCAAACTTAGCATTAGGAAAAAAAAAAAAATTAAAAAAAAAAAAAAAAAAAGAAAAAAAAAAAAATTAAAAAAAATAAAAATAAAAAAATAAATAAAAAAAAACTAAATAAAAAAAAAACTTAGCATTAGCATGCTAACGTAACATTAGCATGCTAACGTAGCATTAGCATTAGCATGCTAACGTAACATTAGCATGCTAACGTAGCATTAGCATGCTAACGTAGCATTAGCATGCTAACGTAACATTAGCATGCTCAGCTAACATTAGCATGCTAACTTAGCACTAGCATGCTCACTTCCTGGTGAAACAGGTCACTTCCTGTTGAAGTCGGGTCACTTCCTGTTGATATTAGGTCACTTCCTGTTGAAATCGGGTCACTTCCTGTAGATTTTAGGTCAGTCCTGGGTCACTTCCTGTTGAAATTAGGTCACTTCCTGTTCAAATTAAGTCACTTCCTGTTGATATCAGGTCATTTTTAGGTCATTTCCTACTGAAATTAAGTCACTTCCTGTTGAATTTAGGTCTGTCTGGGTCACTTCCTGTTGAAATTAGGTCAATCCCTGTCATACCTACTCAATTGGCCAAGATGGCCGCCACTCAGGGGCCGAGAATCCTGGGTGCACCTCAACAATTGGACAAGATGGCCGCCACTCTGTGTGTGTGCAGTGGTGCTGAAGTCCCTGGCCTAGCTAATCAATTGACCAAAATGGCCGCCGCTCCATGTGGGCAGAGGCCGAGAATCCTGGGTGCACCTCAACAATTGGCCAAGATGGCCGCCACTCTGTGTGGGCAGTAGTGTGAGAATCCCTGTCCAAGATGGCCGCCGCTCTGTATGGGCAGTAGTGTGAGAATCCCTGGCCAAGATGGCCGCCGCTCTGTATGGACAGTAGTGTGAGAATCCCTGGCCAAGATGGCCGCCGCTCTGTATGGACAGTAATGTGAGAATCCCTGGCCAAGATGGCCGCCACTGTGTGTGGGCGGTGGTGGGGAAATTCCAGGCGTGGATGACAACAAGCAGCTCTGATTGGCTGAGGCAGTTGCTGTGCAGAAGTGAGAGAGTGGGCAGAATAGCTCAAAAAGCACCATTTAAATAGCAGTTCATTACATTACATTTCATAAACAAAAATATTATATTGTGCTTTGATTTTTTTTTATTAAGCGAAAATAGGGAATGATCTGAAGAGTTTAAAATTCGAATGGTTTTAATTGATCAAGAAATGTGGAAGTTAAGCCATAATCACTAAACTGAAAATGGGTTACTGTCACTTTAACAAATATGCGCATTCACGCACACACATTTCCTAAGTACCAGGTGGGCGAACATTTTGCTTGCTTCAATTGAGTTCTATGAGAAAGCGCACACCTCGAACAAAAGGCTCTCACGACTGAACGGTTTAAGATACAGATTTCAGAAATGCCCCGTTAGAACGGCAAGGCTTTGGGGAACGCAAGCATGTTCTCATCTTTTAAATCGGATAAAAAATGACCAAATTAGAGCAGGTTGAAAACGTGTGACTTTGAAAAAAAATGACAAAAAAAGGCGGCGAAAATAACATGGGGCTCAATGGGCGAAAAAGTGCGACTTCCCCTCGCTTCAAGTCAAATAAAAGGTACTAAATGACACCTTTGCCGCACAAAAGTGGGTTTGTCAGAAAGAAGACCCTTGTGACTACAAAATATCCAAATTTGATGTTTACTGAGCAAATATTGTGGCCACGGTGACGAGTTGAAGTGAAATTTTTGGAAAGAATTTTTTTTGTCTCTCCACTCTAGCGCTGATTGCTCCACTCTAGCAAACGCAATACACACTAATGGAAAGAGCCTCTTTTTCTTCATTTCACACCCTGTCTTTGAACCCGCACAGGAGGGAGCGCTTACATTTCTTAAAAAAAATTTCAACACAGAGCTAAAGATGGGAAAAATTGCAACAAAATGAGCTAAAAATCGTCTCGGTCGGTCAATGTATGTGCGCGCAGCGTGGCTTCGAAAAAGGTGTTAAATTTGTGGAGGTTTTTTCCCCTTCTCCATTCATTCCTATGGGACTTTTTGGGGGGGTTTTTGGGGAATTGCGTCGCCATGGTAACTCGAAATTCCGAAAAAAAATGGTACCCCGCCGAGTCAAATCGAGACGCATCTTTTGATACCTCACTTGTGCCGGTACGTTCTACGGTACGACCCGCATTTCGTCTGAAAAAATGTGAAGAATAAGACATAATAATAATCACATAATAATAATAACTAGAAAAAAAAAATTTCCCGTGGAAATTTTGGATGTGACTGCTGACTCTTGCAAGGCGGAAAGCCGAATGCAGTCTGGGTCACTTCCTACACGTTAACTTTGCAGGAGGATTAGCATGCTAAGCTAACATTAGCATTAGCGTGCTAACTTAGCATGAGCATTAGCATGCTAAGCTAACATTAGCATTAGCATGCTAACTTAGCATTAGCATGCTAACTTAGCATTAGCATTAACATGGTAACTTAGCATTAGCATGCTAACGTAGCATTAGCATGCTAAACTTAGCATTAGGAAAAAAAAAAAAAATTAAAAAAAAAAAGAAAAAAAGAAAAAAATAAATAAATAAAAAAAATAAAATTAAAAAAAAAAAAAAATAAAAAAAAAAAAAAATAAAAAAAAAACTTAGCATTAGCATGCTAACGTAACATTAGCATGCTAACGTAGCATTAGCATTAACATGCTAACTTAGCATTAGCATGCTAATGTAGCATTAGCATGCCAAACTTAGCATTAGGAAAAAAAAAAAAATTAAAAAAAAAAAAAAAAAAAGAAAAAAAAAAAAATTAAAAAAAATAAAAATAAAAAAATAAATAAAAAAAAACTAAATAAAAAAAAAACTTAGCATTAGCATGCTAACGTAACATTAGCATGCTAACGTAGCATTAGCATTAGCATGCTAACGTAACATTAGCATGCTAACGTAGCATTAGCATGCTAACGTAGCATTAGCATGCTAACGTAACATTAGCATGCTCAGCTAACATTAGCATGCTAACTTAGCACTAGCATGCTCACTTCCTGGTGAAACAGGTCACTTCCTGTTGAAGTCGGGTCACTTCCTGTTGATATTAGGTCACTTCCTGTTGAAATCGGGTCACTTCCTGTAGATTTTAGGTCAGTCCTGGGTCACTTCCTGTTGAAATTAGGTCACTTCCTGTTCAAATTAAGTCACTTCCTGTTGATATCAGGTCATTTTTAGGTCATTTCCTACTGAAATTAAGTCACTTCCTGTTGAATTTAGGTCTGTCTGGGTCACTTCCTGTTGAAATTAGGTCAATCCCTGTCATACCTACTCAATTGGCCAAGATGGCCGCCACTCAGGGGCCGAGAATCCTGGGTGCACCTCAACAATTGGACAAGATGGCCGCCACTCTGTGTGTGTGCAGTGGTGCTGAAGTCCCTGGCCTAGCTAATCAATTGACCAAAATGGCCGCCGCTCCATGTGGGCAGAGGCCGAGAATCCTGGGTGCACCTCAACAATTGGCCAAGATGGCCGCCACTCTGTGTGGGCAGTAGTGTGAGAATCCCTGTCCAAGATGGCCGCCGCTCTGTATGGGCAGTAGTGTGAGAATCCCTGGCCAAGATGGCCGCCGCTCTGTATGGACAGTAGTGTGAGAATCCCTGGCCAAGATGGCCGCCGCTCTGTATGGACAGTAATGTGAGAATCCCTGGCCAAGATGGCCGCCACTGTGTGTGGGCGGTGGTGGGGAAATTCCAGGCGTGGATGACAACAAGCAGCTCTGATTGGCTGAGGCAGTTGCTGTGCAGAAGTGAGAGAGTGGGCAGAATAGCTCAAAAAGCACCATTTAAATAGCAGTTCATTACATTACATTTCATAAACAAAAATATTATATTGTGCTTTGATTTTTTTTTATTAAGCGAAAATAGGGAATGATCTGAAGAGTTTAAAATTCGAATGGTTTTAATTGATCAAGAAATGTGGAAGTTAAGCCATAATCACTAAACTGAAAATGGGTTACTGTCACTTTAACAAATATGCGCATTCACGCACACACATTTCCTAAGTACCAGGTGGGCGAACATTTTGCTTGCTTCAATTGAGTTCTATGAGAAAGCGCACACCTCGAACAAAAGGCTCTCACGACTGAACGGTTTAAGATACAGATTTCAGAAATGCCCCGTTAGAACGGCAAGGCTTTGGGGAACGCAAGCATGTTCTCATCTTTTAAATCGGATAAAAAATGACCAAATTAGAGCAGGTTGAAAACGTGTGACTTTGAAAAAAAATGACAAAAAAAGGCGGCGAAAATAACATGGGGCTCAATGGGCGAAAAAGTGCGACTTCCCCTCGCTTCAAGTCAAATAAAAGGTACTAAATGACACCTTTGCCGCACAAAAGTGGGTTTGTCAGAAAGAAGACCCTTGTGACTACAAAATATCCAAATTTGATGTTTACTGAGCAAATATTGTGGCCACGGTGACGAGTTGAAGTGAAATTTTTGGAAAGAATTTTTTTTGTCTCTCCACTCTAGCGCTGATTGCTCCACTCTAGCAAACGCAATACACACTAATGGAAAGAGCCTCTTTTTCTTCATTTCACACCCTGTCTTTGAACCCGCACAGGAGGGAGCGCTTACATTTCTTAAAAAAAATTTCAACACAGAGCTAAAGATGGGAAAAATTGCAACAAAATGAGCTAAAAATCGTCTCGGTCGGTCAATGTATGTGCGCGCAGCGTGGCTTCGAAAAAGGTGTTAAATTTGTGGAGGTTTTTTCCCCTTCTCCATTCATTCCTATGGGACTTTTTGGGGGGGTTTTTGGGGAATTGCGTCGCCATGGTAACTCGAAATTCCGAAAAAAAATGGTACCCCGCCGAGTCAAATCGAGACGCATCTTTTGATACCTCACTTGTGCCGGTACGTTCTACGGTACGACCCGCATTTCGTCTGAAAAAATGTGAAGAATAAGACATAATAATAATAATAATAATAATAAACGCTTTTCCTGGATGGATACTAATATGTGACTGCTTCGCAGCAGTCACATAATAATAAACGCTTTTCCTGGATGGATACTAATATGTGACTGCTTCGCAGCAGTCACATAATAAACGCTTTTCCTGGATGGATACTAATATGTGACTGCTTCGCAGCAGTCACATAATAATAATAAACGCTTTTTCTGGATGGATACTAATATGTGACTGCTTCGCAGCAGTCACATAACTAGAAAAAAAAAATTTCCCGTGGAAATTTTGGATGTGACTGCTGACTCTCGCAAGGCGGAAAGCCGAACGCACTCTGGGTCACTTCCTACATGTTAACTTTGCAGGAGGATTAGCATGCTAAGCTAACATTAGCATTAGCGTGCTAACTTAGCATGATCATTAGCATGCTAAGCTAACATTAGCATTAGCATGCTAACTTAGCATTAGCATGCTAACTTAGCATTAGCATTAACATGCTAACTTAGCATTAGCATGCTAACGTAGCATTAGCATGCTAAACTTAGCATTAGGAAAAAAAAAAAAAAAAATTAAAAAAAAATAAAATAAAAAAAAAAAAAAAAATTTAAAAAAAAAAAAAAAATTAAAAAAAAAAAATTAAAAAAAAATAAAAAATAAAAAATTAAAAAAAAACTTAGCATTAGCATGCTAACGTAACATTAGCATGCTCAGCTAACATTAGCATGCTAACTTAGCACTAGCATGCTCACTTCCTGGTGAAATCAGGTCACTTCCTGTTGAAGTCGGGTCACTTCCTGTTGATATTAGGTCACTTCCTGTTGAAATCGGGTCACTTCCTGTAGATTTTAGGTCAGTCTGGGTCACTTCCTGTTGAAATTAGGTCACTTCCTGTTCAAATTAAGTCACTTCCTGTTGATATCAGGTCATTTTAGGTCATTTCCTACTGAAATTAAGTCACTTCCTGTTGAATTTAGGTCTGTCTGGGTCACTTCCTGTTGAAATTAGGTCAATCCCTGTCATACCTAATCAATTGGCCAAGATGGCCGCCACTCAGGGGCCGAGAATCCTGGGTGCACCTCAACAATTGGACAAGATGGCCGCCACTCTGTGTGTGTGCAGTGGTGCTGAAGTCCCTGGCCTAGCTAATCAATTGACCAAAATGGGGGCTCTGGGTGGAGGAGTGGAACCGTCACTTACCTTCGGTGCCGGTTGGCGTGGGTTCGCTTCCCCACCTGGGAGACCATGTTTGATTGTGTGCGTGTTTGTGTGAGTGAGTGAAAAAAAAAAAAAAAAAAAAAAAAAAAAAAAAAAAAAAAAAAAAAAAAAAAATGACCAAAATGGCCGCCGCTCCATGTGGGCAGAGGCCGAGAATCCTGGGTGCACCTCAACAATTGGCCAAGATGGCCGCCACTCTGTGTGGGCAGTAGTGTGAGAATCCCTGGCCAAGATGGCCGCCGCTCTGTATGGGCAGTAGTGTGAGAATCCCTGGCCAAGATGGCCGCCGCTCTGTATGGACAGTAGTGTGAGAATCCCTGGCCAAGATGGCCGCCGCTCTGTATTGACAGTAGTGTGAGAATCCCTGTCCAAGATGGCCCCCGCTCTGTATGGGCAGTAGTGTGAGAATCCCTGGCCAAGATGGCCGCCGCTCTGTATGGACAGTAGTGTGAGAATCCCTGGCCAAGATGGCCGCCGCTCTGTATGGACAGTAATGTGAGAATCCCTGGCCAAGATGGCCGCCACTGTGTGTGGGCGGTGGTGGGGAAATTCCAGGCGTGGATGACAACAAGCAGCTCTGATTGGCTGAGGCAGTTGCTGTGCAGAAGTGAGAGAGTGGGCAGAATAGCTCAAAAAGCACCATTTAAATAGCAGTTCATGACATTACATTTCATAAACAAAAATATTATATTGTGCTTTGATTTTTTTTTATTAAGCGAAAATAGGGAATGATCTGAAGAGTTTAAAATTCGAATGGTTTTAATTGATCAAGAAATGTGGAAGTTAAGCCATAATCACTAAACAGAAAATGGGTTACTGTCACTTTAACAAATATGCGCATTCACGCACACACATTTCCTAAGTACCAGGTGGGCGAACATTTTGCTTGCTTCAATTGAGTTCTATGAGAAAGCGCACACCTCGAACAAAAGGCTCTCACGACTCAACGGTTTAAGATACAGATTTCAGAAATGCCCCGTTAGAACGGCAAGGCTTTGGGGAACGCAAGCATGTTCTCGTTTTTTAAATCGGATAAAAAATGACCAAATTAGAGCAGGTTGAAAACGTGTGACTTTTTAAAAAAATGACAAAAAAAGGCGGCGAAAATAACATGGGGCTCAATGGGCGAAAAAGTGCGACTTCCCCTCGCTTCAAGTCAAATAAAAGGTACTAAATGACACCTTAGCCGCACAAAAGTGGGTTTGTCAGAAAGAAGACCCTTGTGACTACAAAATATCCAAATGTGATGTTTACTGAGCAAATATTGTGGCCACGGTCACGAGTTGAAGTGAAATTTTTCGAAAGAATTTTTTTTGTCTCTCCACTCTAGCGCTGATTGCTCCACTCTAGCAAACGCAATACACACTAATGTAAAGAGCCTCTTTTTCTTCATTTCACACCCTGTCTTTGAACCCGCACAGGAGGGAGCGCTTACATTTCTTAAAAAAAATTTCAACACAGAGCTAAAGATGGGAAAAATTGCAACAAAATGAGCTAAAAATCGTCTCGGTCGGTCAATGTATGTGCGCGCAGCGTGGCTTCGAAAAAGGTGTTAAATTTGTGGAGGTTTTTTCCCCTTCTCCATTCATTCCTATGGGACTTTTTGGGGGGTTTTTTGGGGAATTGCGTCGCCATGGTAACTCGAAATTCCGAAAAAAAATGGTACCCCGCCGAGTCAAATCGAGACGCATCTTTTGATACCTCACTTGTGCCGGTACGTTCTACGGTACGACCCGCATTTCGTCTGAAAAAATGTGAAGAATAAGACATAATAATAATAATAATAAACGCTTTTCCTGGATGGATACTAATATGTGACTGCTTCGCAGCAGTCACATAATAATCGAGAAGGTGACGCACACACAGTGGATCTTTGCAGCTGTGCAAAATGTAATCCCACACTTGGATCACGTGGGTCGGGTGTGTGTGTGCGTGTGTGTGTGTGTGTGTGTGTAGGGGGGGGGGGGGGGGTGATTGTGGCGTGGGGGTGGAAATGGGAGGGAGGGGGGTGGTCAAATGGGAAAGGCGAGTCTCTTGTTGTGCGACGACCGCCATTACATTGCCGCGCGTAAAGGGGGGCTTGTCTTTGGATGTTACGTTGCACAAGCGTGCGCGCGCAGTCCCCACGGATACCCCCCCCCGACTCAACACCACCACTTCTTATTTACCAACCTCAATGACATGATCACACATAGCGAGGACGCCAAATCTGCGCGAGGGCGAGCATTTTTACGCGCGCGCGCACACAATAAAACGTGCAAGAAATCGGTGCTTTTTCTTTGCCTGCTCTTTGCGTGTGCGTGCGCGGGTGTGTGTGCAGCCGCTGGAGGACGTGTCGTAATGATATAAAACTGAAAGGAAGGAAGGATTTTTTTTCACGCGCACACACACACAGAAGGCTGCTTGTCGCTTTCCTGCCGCTGGAGTAAGAATATAGTTTCTCTCCTCTTTCGGACGATCGTGGATTGTGCCCCACTTTTGTCCCCGGGAAGGTTTGAGGGGACGCGAGGAAGCGCTATTTGGGATTTTTTTTGCTCATCTGGAAGAGAATCTCCATCGGTTTCCTGAATAGAGAAGCAACAGAGGGATTAAAACATTCCTGGCCGGGTTACATTGTGCGCTGAGCTAAGAAAGGCGGCTATAAATAGCGCCTGCGCGATTCTCGTAAACTATCACAAGTGGTGCATGGGATCGTGAAGAAGAATCACGCGTGTTAAAATCACACTCGTGTTTGTTTGTGTGTTTTTCCTCGGAGACTAGAAGTTCTTTTTTGTTTTTTTGTTTTGGCGTGCGTGCGGTCGTCGGCGCGTTTGCAACCATGGATTATTATTCCGATTATCACTACGATGTGCGTCTCAGGTTGATCTTCACCAAATGGCGTGGATGTGTCCGCCTGACCTGGATTGGAATCGTGTTTTGATCCCCCTGCGTGGATTATTTTCAGTTCGACCATGGGCACATCGTGCACTTCTTCTTCTTCGCTGTGAATACGCCCCATTATTTGCTGCTTCTCTTATTTATCTGGACCTCTTGTGAGGTTTCAAGCCTTGCTTTTTTTTTTAATTTTTTTTTTTATTTTTTTTTGTGGCGTGGACCCCACTTCAGGGACGGGACCCCCACTCTGTGCTGTGTGTCAGCCCCTTGGGGTGTTGATGTAGGATTTCGACATGCCCAACGCTGAGGAGCCAAAGCTGGAAGCATTATGACGACAACGACGAACTGGGTGGCGAACGGGGCAAGCCTTGAGGACTGCCACTCCAACATCTTCTCCCTGGTAGGACACAGAGAAACAATTGAATGCCTATGCAAAGTTACACGATAGGAATGTCTTGAATGTAAAGGATTGGATTTAGTTTGGAAGCAGAAATGATAATATTGTGCTGTAGGTGCCCCTTACCAGTTTATTTTTGTTATCGAAACATTAGTTTTTATATACAATACAGAGCTGATTATAATTTAATTTAAATAGAAATAAACCAATAAATATTAGAAATCCAGCTCCAGCGCTGTTAAAAACAAAACAAAAAAAACATGTATTTTTATATACAATACAGAGCTGAACATAGATGAAAATAAATGCCTAAATGAAAGAGTAATTAAACACCTCACATCACGGACTCCCTTGCCAGCTAATTGGGATTAGCGGTATTAATTGAAAAGTGTTTTCAGTGTTGTGGTTGTAGAACAACACTGCATCATTCTGAGGGGTGTTAGTTAAAATGTGGTTACACGAGGGGGATGTAATTACAATGTGTACATGTCTTTAACACAAATGGCTTGTTTTGACATACAATACAGAGCTGATGAGAAATACACCAATAGAAAAAAGATTTGACATCTGATGTCATGGAGTTCTGGGGTTGCCCCTTCTTATTATTTGGCCCCTGATACCACATGGCGTGCTGTGGGGAGTATTAGGGACCCTGCATCCTTTGAACTGCTGGGTCAAAAATAGCCCAAAATGGGGTATTTGGGTAACTATTTGTGTTCCTAAAGGGAGACTGACCCAGTCAGTGGTTCTTTGTTGACCAGTTGTGCTTTATGTTGTGTGAGGGTGTGTGTTGGGTTAAGATTGTATCGCACAAAATGGGTTAAATGAGACATTGCTGTTGGGTTAATCCAATGTGACCCCAAAAAAGGTATGGAATATAACTAATTATAATCAATAATTACATATTTAAACAATTTTAATTAAATGTTTTTTTTGTAATTTAACAGTTAATATATACTAATTTAATTAATTGTTAATTGTTGGGGTAAAAAAAATAACCCAATATTGGTCAAAATTGGACAGCCAAAATTTTTGTATTAAAAAGAAAAACATCAAAACTTTGGGTTGTTTTGCTTCAAAACAACCCAAAGTTGGGTCAATTTCACCCAAGCAGTGGGTCGTTCTGATTTTGGACCAATATTGGGTTATTTTTTTTAAGTTATTTATTTATTTATTTTTTTAAGGGTGTTGATGTCATGTGGGTATGGCATCATAAGCCGAAACTGTACCCTCTTAGTAGTAGTAATTGACATTAATAATCAAATAGTTATTAAATGATTAAGCCAAACCAGCAGATATCTTCCATTGTTTCATTCCTCTTCCAAGGATATGAGCATGATATTTCAAATGAATATGATGATGATTTCATCTTTCAACACAGAAAGTTGAGATCTTAACTGCATTTGGTGACTCACTTCCTGGCATGTCAAAGATGACTGAATTAACTACAAAAATGTCGACTATTGAGGCTCACTTTGATAGTCCCGTAGGTGTTCATAAAACAATATATTGTTTAATGAAGTTAAATTAATTTTTAAAACTAATTATGACATTAAATTAATTTATTTAAAAATGTGTTGTTGTATAACACCACTGCATCATACTGAGGGATGTTTCTAATATTCTCAAAATTACCGGTAGATTATTTTGGTCACATTAGGTACAACTGGTTCAACTACGTTAAAAAATATATTCTCTAAGATAATGTGTGGTTTCTAAGGCAAGCAAAGTACAGTAAATACCTGATTGATTGTTTTACACCACTGTAAACCATATTAATAAACATGTACAATTAATAATGCACAAGCACATTTAGCACCACGATATATTCATTATAGTCCAAGATCTGTATCAATAATTAATGCTTAGCATGTGAGGCTAAAATCACACACCTTCTAATGATACACATGTAGTTGGATAGTGCTGCTCCACACACTTGCCTATTTCAGATCACATGGAATGGATGGTGACGCTCACCCCTATAGCATCATCCCCCCTTTTAAATAATAATTTCAGTTTCCAATACCGAGTGGCGGCTGCCCCTCAAATATTTCTCCCAGGCATAATGATTTCCTCATCTTCAATATTGTAATGTGTCAAGCTACACAAACGGCTTACCAGCTCATAAATCAGAGGATCGTGCAAGCTGAGGAGCTGTCGAAAGCTTTTCACTCCTCCTCCTCCTCCTCCTCCTCCCATCAACCTTCCAGATAAAAGCTGATAAAATGTTAATGTTGCCCTCACAAAGATGGGTTGATAGGAGTTTTCTGACAGGCACAGCGAATACAGTTTGAGATGATATTTGGTGACTTTGTCGGGAGGCGGGTGGTAGATTTGGCAGGTCCCGCCCCTCGCCAAAGAAAGAAGCAGCGTGCTAACTGTCCAGCTCCCTGAGGGCAGCCAAGTGGAAAGGCATGCAGTAGACTGGAGTACATGCTTTGGCTCCAAACAAAAACATCGAGGTCTCCAGGGCAACATTGTTGTAGTTAACAAAAACTAACCAAAGGACTACATTTGAAAAAACATTTTAGTTAATGAAACAAAATAACAATGATTTGAAAACAAATGAACACTAAATCGAATGTACTTCTACTATAATTGTTGAGAAAATGTCCTTCGTTTTCGTCTTTAATTAATTAATATCATACATGCGCTTTCATGTTTGGTTTTAAATATGCAGTAGTTGTTTCAGTATTGCTGCATGTCAGTACAGAAGAATTATAGTTTTGATTTATGCCTTTATGGAAGTGTGGAACAGTAAACAGTTTTGACTGCGCTGTCGCTCAAACGTACTACAAAGTGTTTCGCCCATATTGGCAAAGTCATTCGAACATACTACAAAGTGGTTTGAATTTATTGATAAAGTTGTTCAATCATATTGGTAAAACAGGCTAAATGCTAAAAATGACATTTTTTCCCATAATGCAAAACAGGGTATTTTTTTTTTCATGCACAATTGTGCACTACAGCCACTTGACACGCGGGCAGCCGCAGGACAAAGCTCACCAACAGGAAACATTAAGTTAAGTAAATATTTGATTCACATTTTTTTAAATCGTATTTTCTACAAACAATGTTGACTTGCTTAATTTTCACTGTACGTGAGCTTCATCCTGTCCACCTGTGACATGGCTGCAGTGCACAATCGCACCCATGCAAGTCGATATCCCATTGCATTATGGGAAAAAATGTCATGTTATCTATCTATCTATCTATCTATCTATCTATCTATCTATCTATCTATCTATCTATCTATCTATCTATCTATCTATCTATCTATCTATCTATCTAAAGATTACAGTCAAAACTAATGTTTTAGTTTAGTGGTTGGTGGACGTCACTGGGATTGTAGTAGCTAACAGTAATAGCAATTCTACAGGATCATATAATTGTAGTAGTAGTAATAGCCATAGATATTACTAATGGTGTATACAGGTATATAATAACTTTTCATTATATTGAGTGATGGTCCTAACATTTCACTTACCTTATTTAGCCCCATCCGTTGGACGGAGTATAACAGGACAACTTCAATAGTAAACACGTCTGTTAAAGTGTCAATCAAAATAAGAGCATTGTCATCTCAGCATACAGTAGATGAGGTTGCAAGATTCATTTGTGTCAGTGGAATGTTGGCAAGTGATGCAGTGCTTAAAAACAAAGCGTACAGTGGCAGCTGTTCAAAAGAGATTTACCAGAAGTTCAATCTTATACTGGCTCACATGTGATTGCGCTGTGGTCATTTCCTGCCTTTTTTTTTTTTTTTTTTTTCTAACTGGTGCAATCATTTGTACATGTGCTTTTGCTTATGTCTTGCAAAGAAGTGGAGATTATTTGTCAAATGTAGTTGTACCGACGTAGATAGATATTGTATAACTAAAACGATAAACTTTTCTTGAGTATTTTTTTTAATTACCTGTTACTTGTACCTCCTAAAAATACAATGTTCTATTCATCAAAATAGGCTTTTTACATTTTTAAACCCGTGTAGATGACAAAACCGTACAGAAAGTTAATTGTAAGTTGAGGTCTTGACTGATCTTGGAGCTTAGAAAGCAGAAAAAACAGGAACAGCAGCCACATGGAGGAACGTGATCCAGGCAGTTTTAACAACCATGACACAACATGGCCTTTTTTAAGAGAGTTTTTTGACGTCAGCTGCAAGAATGATTCATGGTGAATGTGTCATGTCTTGTGCCAGGCTAAAGACCAGCAGGTTAAAAAATATTTACATCAAATCTGGTGAGGTGTAATTTTTCATTAGCTAATGTAGCAATTTTTGTTATTCAGTTCACAATGTTGGCAAAAATTTGGGAACAGAGAACCCATAAAAATCTTCAACAAAATCGCAGGTTTAGCAAAACTAAGCTAGCCATTGCTGCTGCGTTGGTAGCACAAGTTACCTATTCCGAATGGAGTGTTGCTAAACACCAGCAAGTTAAAAAAAAATCCCATACAAGTAAGGTATAATTTTTTTTTATTAGCTAATGTAACAATTTTGTTATTCAGCTCACAGTGTTAGCAACATTTTGGGAACAGAGAACCCATAAATACCTTCAACAAAATCGCAGCAGTAGCAAAACTAAGCTAGCATTAGCACTGTAAACAAGACAGCATTTGTCATGGCTGCTATGTTGGTAGCATGAGTGACTTATTCGTAATGGAGTGTTGCTGTAACGCTAAATGTTATGTTTTTTTGTTTATTTTATTTTTTTTAGCATGTATAATCAATTACAAATCTTAAACAGGTGATTAAACTTTTTTTCTTAAAATTCAACTCGTGGTGCAAGATGGGGCCAGAAAGAGCAGATTTTCCCCACAGATTATTTGACTAATATTCTGTTAAGTATATAATGACAGTTTTAAAAAGTATGGCAAAGTGATTTCTTTCATTTTTTTTTTACAAGCTCCCCTTCGAGTACAGGAGCTAAATCAGAGCTTCTAGTTTTATTTTAGTATTGTTTTTTTTTCTATACACAAGTTTTACTAAAAAGAGTAGGGTCAAAAATAACCCAAGCATGCGATTGACTGTCCCCTTTTTTGATACAAAACACCCTACTACTTTTTCCTTTTTTCTTTTACAGACAGAGTGTGACCACTTTCATCTCTATTCAAATGTGAAAAATAGTGTAGCCGGCCTCTTTTTATTATCAACTGGGCATTACTTGACCTATGTTGTAACATAAAAAAGGTCTTGGCTAAGCAGTCTGACAACCTGTTTTACTGCATTCCTCCATGCGCTAACCTTGTCGCTCTCACTGATTTACTGCTTGTAACTGCAACTTGCATCATTATCATAAAAAAAGAAATGGAGACAGAAAGGAAGAGGAAGATGTGATGGGACTTTACAAGGTGCGTTACTGTCGTGAGATGTCCATCAGCGACGTCACACACTGGGATCAACTCATGCCATACATTGGCAAATCAACTGTCTTGTGTGCCCGCGATTATCCATCTGTGACGGGATGCAAAACGAGTCCTGTGTAGGACGTGAGCTGGCGACGGAGGAGGGGAAAGGGCGGAGGACGAGACGAGGGGTGGGGGAATGTTTTTTAGCTCCGACACAGAGGAAAAGAGCGAGAGCGAGCGGGGCTGAGGGACTGCAGTGGAATCTGTTTTCATTTTAGGAAAGTATTATGACTGATGTGCATTTCCTGACTGCTGGCCTCAGCCCCCGTTTGAGCGAGCGAGTCAGACGGAGGGAGAGAAAATTAAAGAGCGAGGGAGCATAATGAGAGAGGGAGGGCTGAGAGGGAGCGAGAACACTCATCTGGCTGTGGACATGTGCAGCTTATTGTAACAGTGACTCAAGCTAAGAAAAGGCGGAGACTATTAAAAAAAAAAGAAAAAAAAAAAAGAGCAACACACAGGAAGCCTCCACTGTGGTGCTTTGTACACTCACCGACCACTAAATTAGGTACACCTGAACAATCCAAAGCAATTTCCCAGCCTTTATTGCTCCAAGGCACGTTTGTGATTACTGTAGTATTTGTGTTGGATGCGTGCCTTTAAGGGGCGTGGCCTAGTGAATCACATCAGGGGCTGGAGTTGTGAGTCTTCTCATTTTATATTTGTGCGTTTGACTCATTTGTCCCATTCAATGTGCGTCAGCAAATGTGGCTCTCCTTGCCCACGTGTGAGGGCATTACAGTGGGATTGGGGCGGAATTGTTGTGATAAGCTGAGGTAATTCAAGGGTTGAATAAATATAATAAAATTCATGAAGTACTTCATTCAAATTCACAAAATTAAATTAAATTTAATTCAATTTAAATTTAATTTATTAAATTCAGAAGTACTTATCAGCACTTGGCATCGGTGACTACTCAAGAGCTGACTACTTGTACTGATATCGGTCTGAAGAAAGTGGTATTGAATATCCCATTATGCTAAATATTAACATGTCAATGGCATTTTGCATTGTTTGTTAGCATTAACATAATTTGCTTTGCTTGGTTATTCTGTTTTACATTTAGGCCTACTTTGACAGTAAACTTCAGTTAAATACCTCTTTGAACCCTCGTGAATGGGGGTAAACCTCTAATAAATGTTTATCTTAAAACTGGAATCAAAATGGTTAAAGAAAAATATTGTGAAGACATGATTCGTGCAGGGTTCCTCTTCTTTTTTTTTTTTTAGATATAGCTCTTATAGTGGCTCTCAGTCCAAGTGCAGGTGGTCATATTGTTGCTACCCGGTGGCGTCCGCACCCAGGAGACAACCTTCAAACACGTACATAAACAGGACGGAGATTGAAGGCACCCACATGGCCACACGAACATGCAGTATGTATCTCATATTGGAAACACACTAAATCTGCCAGCCACACTTGCACATGCACACAGTATATATGTTTTATGGACTTGAAGGGGGGTTGGGGGCTGTGAAAACAACCCCGCCAAGGACGCCGGCTTGTGCAAACACAGGTAGAATGCAGACTCTTTAATTAGAGGACGTCTTGTGTCCCCCCCCTCAACGGGCGAGGAGTGCACCGCTGGTAATTAAAGTGTCCTCGAGTGGAGGGTCTAATGTGATCAACTAAGAGGCGCTCATTAGCACAAACTGTATTCCAATAGAGATCCCGCCTTTATAATAATGATGTGATGGTCCGGCCCAGAAATAAAGTGCTAAGCTATGCAGCTGTGGGAGCGCCATTAAGCGCGGCGTCTTGATTTATGGTGGACGAGGCGCGGCGGCTTGTAAGGAGATGCAGGTGATCAGGAGTGGTGTCGTGTCTTTTTAGCACGGGGCTGTTTGTTTGTTTTTGTTTTTTTGTTTTTTTTCTTTTTTATTAATAGGACTCACGGATAAGCACGGGAGAGCGAAGAGCGGTGAAATTTCAAGTCCGACAGGAGCGGGAGATTAATAGGACGTGCTGCGTCGAAAACAATTTATTTTGACATCGTTTTTTTTAACAGTTGAGAAGTTACTGCATACAGGGTGGAAATGACTCATATTTCACATATTTGTGGATGTTTTTTTTTATGTTTAAAATATATATATATATTAATAAGTTTTTTGTGGATTACACATTAGCATTTTTACATAAGACAAAGATAATGACATTCAAACATTTACATCCAAAAAATTGCAAAAAAAAATAAAAAATCTGCCGATTTTTGCAGATTTTTCTCTATTGTAAAGTTAAATGCTATAGCACAAAGTATTGTGAAGTTCACGCTGTTTTGTTTTAGTAAGTAAATAATTGGCAGATTATTATCAATTTGTTTTATCCTTTGCACATTAACATGACATAAGACAAATATGACATTTGACACCCCCGACCCCCAACACACACAAAAATGCACAATATTTGCTAATTTTTTTTTTCTTGTAAAGTTAAACAAGTACTATAGTAAAAAAAAATACAATTTTGTTTTGTTTTTGCTTTGCTTTTTTGGGAGTAAAAAAGGCTGATTATTATTTATTAGGCCATCAGTTTTGCACACTAACACATGACCTAAGGCAAAGATAATGACATACAAATATTTCACATACAAAAAACATCTTAAAAAAAAGGCCAATTTTTGCCGATTTTCCTCTGTTGTAAAGTTAATAATGGCATAAGACAAAGTGTCGTAAAGCAGTGAAATAGTCTGCCTGTAAATCTTTATAGGAACAAGTGTTAAGGGACAAACAAAAGAAGATAAGATGCTTGTCTTTATTTTAATTTTTTTTTCAGGAGTAAAAAAATAGCAGAATTTTGTTGATTATAAAATAATGTATTTTATTTATTTTTATATATTTTTTTACGCATTACAACATTACAACACAAAATAATAAATGACATTCAAATACCTCCAAAAATCAGCAAAATTTTTCCCCACTCTGTTTTAAAGTTAAATACTATACGGCAAAGGATCATAAAACAACAGTTAAATAAAACAGGACTTCAAATGTATGAAAGCAAAGGAACATACTAATGATCATAACAAAGCAGTGATAGTGTGCGCATTGTTGAATTTTTTCACAGCCATCATTTGAAAGTCAGTAACAAAAGCCATGGCGGCGTCCTCCAACTAAGGACAGAACCAGTCCAGCTTTTCCGAGCCAACTTCCCACCCGCTACTCTTCTCCAGTGCCTCCATCTGGTCACTTCCCGCTGAACCCGGCGCTGGCCCGAGTTCCGCTTTTTTGCCCGACTCTGTTGACAGCCATCGTCGGCTTCACCTTGAGTGCCTGTGGTGGCACCTCCCACTAATCTGGCCCTGTCACTGCTGCCGGAGACCCTTGTCATCACAGTGTGGGACTTGACCCCGGCTGCTACTGGCTCACAGTGGTCACAAGTAACAACATACAAATTCTTCGCTATTGTACTTTTACTGTATTCTACTATAGACTTCTCAGCTATTTGTACTTTACCTGAATGCTTTTTTTTTTTTTCTTGGTGACTTTTTCAGGCCATTCTCCCATCACGTTAGACATTCTCACAACAATTCTGTTGTTCTTCTGGGCTTCAAGCTTAGGCAATGATTGAGACTTTATCAATTATAGGATGCTTAATTGTGTCTTAGGTTAGCTCTGACCACCTTTGCTGGCTCACCTGTATCACCATGACATCATCTACGGTGCAGCACGCCTGTGCCACTGTAGCATAATGCGAGCGTGCGATGAGGGTGGGGTGGCTGCAGGGAATCACAAAGAACCAAAAAAAAAGAAAAAAGAAAAAGAGGCTGTGCTCACACTCAATGACTCGCTTGCTCATGCCTTGTTTTTATGACGTCTCCTTTGATTACCTCTACCAACGAGGCCATGCTTTCATTGATGTTTGTTGGCAGGATTGCGTCACGATTTCTGAACTGATTTTCACAAAATGCTGTTGATGGGCGTGGCACGTTGCTTTCCAGACCATGGGGCTTTATTATTATTATTTTTTTATATTATTATTTTTGCAATTTTTCTTTCAGTTTTGTTAAAATTTGGATGACAAAACAATCCGAAATGAACAACATCTGGTTAAAAAACAGTAATCTGGGAAAAAAGGCTTTAGTAATACATTTTAATCAAAAGTAAAAATGTGTCTGATTGAAAATAATCGATTCTAAAAATATTGATAGTAATCCGTGAGTCAACTGTAATCCGCTTAAAAAAATTCCTCAACATTTTATGGTTGCAGTTTTAAAAATTAAATTGAATTCCAAAAACTACATTTAGCATACGCATGAATAATTTTGCACTGATTTTAGTAGGATTGTTCTGCCTTGGTGGAGGTCAGCGCTCAGCTAAGTCCCAATATGGTTGTGGTTTCATTGCTGTTTGTTCGCCAAATTAAAATTTTGGTGGATATTTTGTATAAAGTGTGAATCCAGGAATGTGGGTTGAGGTTTTAAGTATTTCATGAGGTTTATGTTTTTATTAGGGATGTTTTTTCCAGATGCCAGTAAAATACAAAAAAAATACAAATGTAGCGTCCATCCATCCATCCATCCATCCAAATCATTTTTAATAATAATAATAATAATAATAATAATAATACATAAAAAAATACAAATTTAATTTAAGACAATGACAAAAAAAATGATCAAAGACCTTTCTTCCTAACACAAATGATGATTCGCCAATGTGTCAGTCTGTCACAGTATGGCGCCAACTACGGCGTAGGACTTACTTGATGTCAGAAATGTTCCCTCTTCCCAACAAGTGTTTTCTTGGATCTTATCAAAACGTCGATCCAGAGAGGTGAAGATCAGTTCAAAGGGGGGGTGGGATGCTGGAGGCTGGTAGGGAGGCAACCACCGCTGGCTTCCCGTCCGTGTTGGTAAACGGGACTAGACGTGGGCAGGGGTATTTGGGAGCGCTGTGGCCCGAGTGTGAAATATGTAAGTCCCGCAGTGCCAGCTGTGTTCTATTCTTAGTGCCCGCTGGTGTTGGAGCATGTGCGCTGGGCGACAGGAGGCTGAGCGGGAAGGCTGGATTGGCAGCGAGCGACGCTAGCTGGCTCCTGGAAAGTTAGCTTGGCAGACGAGCAAAAGACTGGCAGATAGAGTCCTGGATGGATAGATTAAACACATCATTGTCACGCCGCCGCAGCCTCCACTGCTGCTCTTATTTATGACGAATTTAGCTGTTATGTTGCATCAGGGGGATGTTCTTGTTATCTCGGGCAGAGACACTCCATCTGGCTCAGACACATCTTCACGGATTATTCTGCCTTCCAATACATTTTACGGTCTACCTCTGCCAAGCGTGTTATACTTTCATCTGCGTGCGGTTGCTCCTGCGCAACTTCTTGTCTACTTTTCAAGCTACCGCTTTCTTTATCAGCAAATGATGTTTCTATTACGTTTTGGTGAGGTGTCAACATTTCCAATAAATCTTTACTTCATATACTGGCAGAAATCTTCTTTCAGGTTGAGAGCTCTAATGTCCAATCAGCTTTGATTCAAATCTGATTCTGAGCATTTAGTAGCAGTTATACTTAACCTGGAAAATCCTATTTAACACGCTTATAATCTAAATCCGAGATCAGGTTGTAATTTGTTGTGCTTACGTGCCTGAAAACAGTGTAGTATGCAAGCCCGGTCAACAGCAAGAAATTGGATGATGAAATACAACAAGCATGTGCTGGTCTGGTTTTATCTGAAAGTGAAAACAGCCCTTGTTTTAGTTTTGACAAACTTGCGCTTGCCTGCATTGCATGCTCAAAGCTGTACGCATCCCCAATATTTAAAAACAAAAATTTAAAAATGTTGTAGTACCAACATTGACCTGTAAGAGGCAGCTTGGTGTCTCAGTGCATCCAGACTGCCGAAAAATACAAAGCAGATGGAGTAGAAGAAGCGATAGAAAAAGCTAGGCTAGCTATTACTTGTAGCTTTAGGTTAGTTCTTCTTATGTTGTAATCATGTCGCTAAAATCGGTGTTGGAAATATTAAACAGGTTTAACATGTACAAGCAAATTATGAAGGGCAAAACAGAAATTTCTCTTTACGTACTCTTGCCACACCACAGGATGCAGTATTACTGTGTTTTATTTAAAATGTGCTATAGAATAAAACTTGACCTTCTCCTGTTTTAATTATTCTTAGTACGTCACAGTGTCCCATCATTTGTGAGCTAATTTTAGAACAGACTCGTGGGCTACACATGTTGAACTTGGAGCTAATGAGTACCCGCTGGCATGTTTATTTATTTTCAAGGACTTTTTACATAATCAGAACAAAAAAGCATCTGTGTTTATAGTTTTTTGTCTTGTTCCCTCCCTCCTTTGTTACTCGCAGGAGAAAAAAAAAAGTTAATTGGAAGCAATTAACTTCGAAACGGATTTTTTGTTGAACTCTGCAATTTTAAAGCATGGATTGTTTTTATATGTACAGTATATTGGTGGGTATAAGGGTGGGTTTAGAACGATAAATGGTGCTTCACTGTTTGTATTAACTTGAGTGACAATACAACCATGTAAGTCAGGATATGTGAGAACTTGCATTGGTCTGTTTTCTAAAATGCCGCTAGCGACATTGTAGTGAGCAGAAAAAAAAAAAAAAGTCAAATGTTGGGTCATTTTTGTAAAAGTTTCCTAGTAAGACTTTGGAGCTTCAGGGACCAAAACAGTGAAAACAACCCAAAACGCTACATTACTTTTCAATACGAAACTGAGTCCAAACAGCCCGCGTAGCCACTGATTTTGCAGGTGACAAATGTTCAAGTCTTGGTTGAGGCGTCTTTATCTTAAGGCCAATCTTTTAACGACGGAAGCCACACTGACAACGAGAATGAACTTTATTTAAGGGACGCATTCGCAAGCTTGTAAGTGGCCACATATTTCCTGCAACCCAAACGGCTCTGCCGGTATCCCACTTGGCCGCCGTCCAGAGCCCACTTAGGTTAAAAGGGCTCCTTTTAGATCCGGCGAACAAGAGAGAGGGAGCGAGACAACATGGTGTTGTCTGCTCGCCGCTGCAAATTCTAATGATCATCATGTGCTCATGTTCCGCCAAGAGATTATCTGTGACCAATCACAAGGCTACTTGAGGAGAACAAACACGTGTGCAGACTGTTGATTCACAGCGTTTGTGTTGCATCGATTCGCCCTCGCGCTCGTCTCGAATTAGGTCCATGATTCTTTTTTTTTTTTTTTTTTCTCTCCTTATAGAAATGTGTACAGCTCAATTTCAGCTTTTGAGTAATAAAAGCAGAGATGAGAACATGAGGCCTTTGTGTGGAAACGCATAGCATTACGTAAGATTGAGCTCAACGTGTTAGCTTAGTGGACTTGCAGTTGTTGCGTCTTAGAGTAAACAGCAGATTAGCGAGCCAAGCCGCCTGTTGCGAGTCCGAACCTGCCCAGGTGAGATCCAGGTTCAAGTCGGTGGCATGGCCATGACTACTTCCTGACTCATGAATGCTTTCCACTCTTGCACTGCTGGCGAAAGCGCAAAAAAAAAATCAAAAAATCGATGCAGCAGATTGCAAGCAAAATGAGGTATGTTTCATACCACTTATGCTCCATTTAGCCAATTTCAGGAACAATAACACTATTTGCTACTCGTAGGCACGGACGCCTCCATGCGGGGCTGATCAGCTAACAACAGTGATGATTCATTTCTTTCTCCTTTTACATCATTTATTATAGAATTGCACATAGACATTGACAGAGTAATTCAATACAAGACAACTGAATTGCTCAGTTAATTTCAAGGCGTTCATTTAACAAAAGTTAAATGGTGGGTTGTTTGCACCCTAACCATTTATTTTTAAAATATTTTAAACAGTACACCAGTGGCGATTCTAGGAGCAGAAGTTTAGGGGTAGTGGGCTCCCAGCCAGGCAAAATAACTTCCACTGTGTTGTGCATTTTAACGCATTTTCATTCCCACATTTGTTTAAAGTTACTGAACGCGATAAAATTGAATTTTGAGTTGCTACTGACACCTGTGACTGAAAAATGAAACTGCATTTTCCCCTTTTCACATGCACAATGCGCACATGACATCACATCCGCAGACAAAGGGCGGGAAATTCAAACCCGAATCCTGTCTGAAAAATATTGGCCAGAGGCTGGCAGGCGTTCCCATTATGTGTTAATGTACTAATTAAAAAATGTTGCAATCATAAATTGTCAAATAAAAAGGCAATTGTAAAGATATTTTTTGGGCAAATTGTTACAAAGGGCAGCTTTAAACTTGCCTTTGAAAATATTGTATAGAATGTTACATTTTTACGTGCAGTTTTAAATGAGCTTGACATCCCACCAAAAGCATATTGCTAGTTTTGATGCCCGCTAGACTACTAGAGTACAAGTGAGGAACATTTCCCAAGTAGTTTTTACCACTCGTTGGCTCAAAACCTTGACCCAGTGTCGGTCGTATCCTCAACCCAATATGATTGGTATAAATAACCCAGTACTGTATTGGCTTGGTTCCGTTTGGGCTCAGTGCTGGGTTAAGCAATTTTACCCAATTTGGGTTAGTTTTTAAGTTAACAGCACTTTTAAGCATCTAACTCGAGACAAAAATAAAATAAAATACAAAAATCGGCCTCAAGTCTTCACTTTATTAAAAACATGGACCATAATTTCCATCAATTTCCACTCATGTCTGTGGAGAGAGTTACAGAAAAAGGCAGCACTATTAGATATGATGATCTAAATAAATGATCTCAATGATTGAATCATTATTTTCCTTGACACATTTCATGTGCGTTCATGTTATCTTACAGGATGAACAAGGTGTGTCACTCTGTCGTTAAGAGTTAGTGTTGTAATTGTTTTGACTGTCATACTGTTATTAGTCATGTAACTGTTAATTGGTTGCCTGGACCGGTTGAGTGCACTCACAGCCTTTGTCAAACCTCCAATAAAGATGAAACCCTAAAGAACAAGAGTATCATGAATATCACCCAGTTGCTAATTAATATGTTCCCCACAGCAGTCTCTTAAAAAAAGAAAGAAAAAAAAAGTTGGCCAAGAAAATGGGCTAATATTCCAACAAGCAAATTATCTGCGTGTGCGATATATCAAACGAAAGAAGTGAGCTGCTAGTTTTAGACACAAAGAGCAATACAAAAATAGATACAAAGAATATTTTGTTCTTGCCTCATCTTTTCCTTTGTTTGCAGGAGAGAAAAATCCTGCAGCTGTTGTATGTTGCTTAGCAACAATTTTGTGCTTCTGTGTCTTCCGTGGCGGTTCTGCGAGTCTTTTGTCTTGACTTCATTTCTGCGCGCCTCGTCACACTTAATTAAGTCACAGACACTAGTGAGGCCGACTGGTTTATTTATTTGTGCCTTAATTATTTAGGCAAAGCGGGATTCACCCTTTTCGGGCCATCCCGCGATGCTTTGACAGCAGTTGGACGCGGGAGGCTTTGTGTGTCGTTATTTGTGTCCGACCGGCCACGTTGCTGTCTCGCGGCCTCCCGCTGCCCGCCTCTTTGTGTCAGGTGAGGCGGCGGCGGCTCTGACGGACGCTCGCCGCCGCGTGATTGGCAGCTCTATCTGTCACTCAGCCCGGGGGACTCTCGCTGCTCTAATTAGGTCACTTGGCTTGCTCACCTCCCAGGGCCCGCACGCTGCAGCATGGCGCAGATCAAATGACGTCGTCCTGCGTTGTGCGTTTGGGCGGAGGTGGCGGCACAAAGCGAAGGAAAAGCATCTGTTTAGTGCCTGGCAGCCCCGCGGGCCGCTTTGCTTCCAATCCCCCCGCGCTCCCTCCGCACCTGTTTGCCGCTTTTGGGTCGGTACTTGCGCTCCTTCACTAGTGCAGTAATGCGCATTGCTCTTCATTTGTGTTGGAAGACGCCCGAGGGGAGCGCGACTCCTCGTGGGTTAATTTGATTTCAGCTGGCTAATTGATGGAGGGGGGGAGAGTCGTCCCCTGCTCCTTTTTGTACCGCTAGTTTGTTAACGTCTTTGTCTCTATTGACTTTGCTACACTCTTACAACTGCTGGGTCAAAAGTAACACAAATTGGGTGAAATAGTTAACCCAGCGCTTGTTACAAAAGAGACCGAGTCTATGGATGGTTGGTTATTGGGGAGAGGATTTTGACACAGCAGGTTGGATTAAGATTTGGATCCAAGAATGGGTAGAAACTTTACTCTTATTTTGTTGTCAAAAAAAAAAAAAAAAAGTTGGGTCAACTTCACCCAAGCTAACAGGTTAGTCCTAGCATTTTTAAGGGTGTACACTCTAAAACCATTTGGGTCAAAGGTAACCCAATTATGGATCAAAACTGGACTGATCCATTATGGGTCATTTTGAGCCAAATGTCTGGGTTGTTTTATACAAACTGAGCCATATTATTGATTCTTTTTTACCCAATTCAAGAATCAGACCAATATTCGATATTTTTTTTACACTAAAAGACCCATTTCTTGACTCAAAGTTGGGTCAAATAAACCCAAGTAGAGGATCGGTCCATTTTTGGCCCATACTTGGGTTATTTTTGACCCAACTGTTTTTAGAGTGTAGCTTCCATTCATCACGTGTACACCCTAAAACTGCTTGGTCAAACATTGGACTGACCTATTAAGTTGGGTCAATTTGACCTAACTTTGGGTTGTTTTGTGCAAGACAACCCTATTTGTTCAAAATAAGAGAAGACGATTGGGTCACATTCAGTTTTTGCCGTTTTATAGAGTATAGTTTTTCACCCTTCTTGGACCCAAATCTGAACTTTTAAGAGTGAAATTGCTTGGTTAAAAATGACCAATTTTAGGTCAAAAATTGGACTAGCTTTGTAAATTGGGTCAATTTGACCCAACCTCCTGGGTTATTTTGTACAAAACAACCCAAAGTTGGGTCAAATTGACCCAAGTTAGTGGGCCGGACAATTTTCTTGACCCAGCATATTTAAGGGTGTACCAAAACATAGGTTACCAGGTTAACAGCATAGCTGTGGTTAATAATAGCCCTAGTTTCATTACCAACATTTTCTAAGAAGACAGCTTCCCCTGACATAAAAATGATACATTAAATTTCCTTTTAAATTTTAAATAAACTTCCAAAGCTAATATAGGATTTTGGATGCAGTGTCTTGGCTTGCTCGTGCATGACGTTCACTGATGTGACATGTTCACTGCAAGCCGATCTAAGATATCCGATTGGCCCTTGAATGCTCTGAACCAATGGCAGGACAGCTTTTTCATGTTGAGGAAAAAAAACCTTAGGTATCGATATGGTATCGGTATCAGATGATACTGCAAAGCTGGTTCTCGGAATCGGTATCGGGGGCCAAAAAACGGTATCGGAACAACACTTAAAAACAACCCAGGATTTTTTCGAGTGTAAGGTAGTGATTCTCAGAGTGTGGCAAGAGTTTGTGGGCTCCCTCGAGTGGTATACCACTCGAGACTAGCAGTTTGACACCTATGCCTTAAAGTAGTGCATTTAAAATACCTTTAAAACTATACCCTTAGTTATACCCTCAGGTATACCCTTAAAACTGCTAGTTAAAAAAAATAGCCCAATTTGGTATTCTATGCTGGGCTAAAAATAACCCATGTTGGGTTATTTAAACCCAACAGTTTCGAGAGTGTACTATGAGTTGTTCTTACCTCAAGGCACCACTGTACTTAAATGCTTTGACATATTGAACATTACTTCTCCTTGCTCTCTGACATGAACGCGAGCATGTTCCATGACGGCCTGATGAAGATAACTTATGACAAAAGCGGCGTGAATCACACGCGAAGCCTCAATATTGGCAACTCGTCAAGCGTCTATAAGCAGATTGGAAGTTGATGAGAAAGCGATGCCACTCGGCCAGAACAAGTGTCTCACTTGTGCCCGACGAGGTAAAACTGCTGATACAAGCCGTCTCTCAATTGCCTAAAGGGCCTCCTTTGTCAGCCCATCAGCTCGCGAGGCTCTACAAAGCCTTGTGTGAGAAGAGGGAGAGAGAGAGAGAAAGAAAAAAAAAAAAGTGTCATTGCTCTTGGATGGCGTGCTTGCAGAGTGTGTGTCAGCTTTGATGGAATTGTCCACTGTGCGCATTAGCCACAATTATACAAGGCCGCTAAAAGCTACACGCGCCTGTTAAGAGTAATATTCCTTTTCTCGGCCTCTTTTAAACACACACAGTTTGAAGTGGGTAAGAATATATTTAGTTTGGTAATTAAGGAATTTAATACAATAATAAAATGAACTGTTTTCTTTCCCAAGCAAGGCGAGTTGCGAAGCCTATTATATATTACCGTATTATCCAATATTATTGCTTTCCCAGATTGTATTGGAAAAACACAGAGGCTCTCAGCAATTCATGACGTGTTTATTAGAAAGTCCTCATATGTAGGAATGCACCTACGGACTTGTTAAGAAGGATTCTTCAACATCCAACTGTATCCAATCCATTTTAAATTGTTGTCATTCTGTTGGGGGGGTCATTTTTAAAATGTGTTAAGATGTTAAAAATATGAATCTATCTGACTCAGTGAAATGAATTCTTGTCACCATTCTAGGAGTCTCAAATTTGTCACGGCAAGAACCGTATTGATTTTTATTGCTTTCTGAGCTAAGGTGCTTTATGGTCATGTCATACTGGTTCATTCTCTGTTATGTGTCAAGCCACTTATCAGGGAATCTTGCCTTAAGCCAAGTCAATAACATTATGATTTTGATATATCAACTATATCGAGACTTATTGATTTCTATTGATATCCAGGCATGATTGCGTGCGGTGGCTTAGCCTCCGGCTCAAACGTAGTTCAGTTCATTATTAGAGCTTCGACCTTTTCTACATGTCACAATTTTCAACTTTTGTTTGCTTCATGCAATGGTTTCATTGATAATCCGAATCAAGATGTGTACTCTAGTTTGCTGTAAGGTCAAAGGTCATATCATATGTGTCAATCTGCTGTCTAAATTATAGGATTGGGGATTGAAAAAAAAAAAAAACTACAAATTTTAAAAGTTGTCTGAAAATTGGTCAGGTTTGCCTTCGCCTGCCGATATGAAGCCAACAAATGTTTCCTATCTATTTTCGAGCACCGTTTTCAGTTCACATGCACACGTCTCCCTTCAGGACTGCACTATGATAAACCTCTGCGGTGTAAGGAAATGAGCCTCTCTGTTGTCTACACTAATGGATGATGAAGATTATGAGGACATGTCCCGAGCTTGACCTTCTGCTGGAGTACACATACATGCAGTAATTCCAAGCCTGAGTTGCACTTGCAGGTCACCTTGTTTTCATCAGGACGATACAGTTAACACACTTGTTTATGCTGCGGTTTCAGAAATGGTGATCCCCCACTGCATTGGGTGTTTCTCTGCGATTGCTTTTTTAAAATGTATTTTTAGGCAAGGTAACTTTATTTATATTGCACATTTTATACACATGACTACTCAGTTTGCTTCACACAAAGACACATCTTAAAAATATTAAAGAGGAAGTCAACCCCCCAAAATTTCTTGACAATAATATGTTCTATGTAGCGGGTTAGGGTTAGGGTTAGGGTCTAAATACGGTATTCTGGTTAATATTGCGTTAATGGAATATGAGTTAAGCGGCAAAATCCAACAGTTTTTATCAATATCAGAAGATGGCCATTTTGTCACTTGCTGTCGAGTGAAAATGACATCACAGTTGCTCAGGTCACAGGTAAAAAACAATCACAGCTCAGCTTCAGAAATCAGGTGAGCTGTGATTGGTCGTTGCCTGAGCCCTGAGCAAATGTGATGTCATCTTCAGTCGACAGCAAGTGGCAAAATGGCCGCCTGCCTGAGAAGGATAAAAACGGCTGAATTTTGCTTCATAACATATTCCACAAATGTAATATTAATCAGAATGTCATGTTTAGACTAGTGAGGTCACATATAACATATTTTTGTCAAGAAATGTTTAAGGTTGACTTCCGCTTTAATAAACTAGACAACTGAAGACATTCACAAAGCAAAGACAACAAAAGTAGCAATAGTAGTTAAAAAAGCTTAAAAGAATTTATACTTGTCGCTGATTCTACTTTGGTTGGCAACTTATTAAATTTGCGGGCCGCATAACAGCCAAATGCTGCTTCACCATGTTTGCTTTGAAACCTCGGCTCCACTAATGGGCCCAAGTCTGCAGACCTATTTAAAGTATTTGAGGGAAAAATGCTAACTTGAGTCGACGAGACAGGACACAATTTAATAAAAGCAAACTGATAATATCAAGAAGTGGCAGGAACATTGTCCACTTTATTATACATGCAGTAAAACAAAAGGTTGTATGAGGTTACAATTGACATAAAGATAATGAACATTTTTTTTTTTTTAAACTCTTGTGGCTGAATGTGAAACATCCCCGTGGTCTGTTTAATGCCAAAGTATTCAAATCAAATGTGAGAAATGTATGGGAATGCAGTTTTTGTCTTTTCTGCTCACTTTTAACTCAGATGACCGAAGGGTTATATTGGGGGAGGGTTCTCGAGACACTCCCAAAAGGGAGTGTGTGACGGTGAGGGAGTGCTGAAAGATGAGAGGGTGAGCATAGATGGCCAAAGATAATAGAGGTGAGAGGAAGGTCACCGCTTTAGTGGTGGAAGGGAAAGCTCTTGTTTTTGTGTCCGGCGCCGAGTCCTAAATTGAACCGACCGACCGACCTAGTGAACGACAGGATCACAAGAATGAAGCTGTTATTGACAGAGGAAGACAAATACACAGTTGCTTTTTCCCTTTCACCTCTTTGCTTTTTGTTGGTGTTTAAGAGACAACCTTTATTGATATATTTTTATATTTTTTAGCTTTTCCACAGTTGCCATTTACATGTTACTATAATATTTTTGAACACAAATTTTGCTCCTTTATGTTAATAATTGTGTAACTTGGAGAAATAAGTATTTTTTTTTAGGAGTATTTAAAAAAAAATTCAGAACCATTGCTATAAATGATATTTATGAAAAACAAAAAGGTAACACTCACATCCACCATCTTAATCTCAGAATCATCCTTGAACCTCGGGGTTGAGTGAGGTGTCACCGCAGCTGTGCTTTTACTCTTCTCTGTATCCACCTCACAGCGATTAACAACCGTACCATTAAAGCCGTGACGATAAAAGGTTGTTTTTGTTTGTGCGGCAGATTGCAGCGCTGATTTGTCACTAAACGCGCCGATTGAACGGCAGATAATTTAATTTGCAGGGTCGACGGGGGTTTTTCCTCCGCTTTCACTCGTGTTTAAAGTGTGAATTTAGTAAATGCGTTATGATAACAGGCTGATAGTATCTTTCTTGCGTGATGAGAAATCTCAGACACTGAATAATAGAATAGCGAAGGTGTTTCTATTCTATATTGTATGCCTCCACGTGCAATGAATAATTTGCACAAAAAGAGTCTTGAACATGAGCATGACAGTGATCAGGTATCTAAAGAGACCAAATATTAGGAACAGCTCTCATTGTAATCTAGTGCACAGGATGTCCCATTTGTTTTGATTTGAAAGCAATTTATCCCATGGGAAATAAACAGAAGTAGGAATAACTCTGGGTTCAACCTGTTGGCATCATACAACATAAAACACATTTGATCATTTATCAATTGTATAATTCCCGATGTGGCTCCTTCTGGTGTACATGAATTGGTCAACGGGGAGCAGGGTAATACTGTTATGCAGACACAAAGGAAGAAGACTTTCACAAACACTGTAGCTCAATAACTGCACTAATAATAGTAGATTTTCACAGAGGATAAAGAATATAAGTCTGGGAGTATTGTTATATTAGCCTCGGCCACGTTGATGCTATTTGTTAGCATGTCTATGGAGACTCCCATTATGGGTTAGCAAGCAAGCGCACTTAATTAAAGGCAAAGTTATGTTGATTCTGTTAAACAGAAACATCTCCATTTAATATGAAATAACTGAAACCTTAAACTGTAGGGATGAATACGCTTAAAAAATAATCTGTCATATGTCTTCCTCAATATTGTGTTTTAATGTGATTTTTGTCAAGGTGCTAATTCCATGTCCTTTTCAAACAATTTCAGTTACAATATGCTAAAATGCAGACAAATGAACCATGAACAGTTTATCTACTTCAATTAGAGTTGCTAACTTACTTGACTTGCGGTCTTTTAGGCATTCACTATGCGCGTCGTCATAGCTTGTATCTTGAAAAACCTTATAAATCGGGTCACATGTATCTCAAAGCAGCGCTGTACTTTTTTCACAAAAAGTAGCAGGTTTACTGCACCACTGTCCACAAAACAGCTTAAATAAAAGATGATGCAGGTGTGACAGGCAGGCAAGTTGAGTGCACGTCTGTCGCCTGACAGGTGTCTGTTTCCATGAGCGCATCCAGCATGGTGTGCACGTCATCATCATCATCATCGCATCTGTTTTGTGTGTGTGTGTGACTGCAAGCATGTCACCGCACTCCTTAAGTAATCCCCACGAGCGCTCAGCGGGATTCGCCGACACACCGCACAGAAAGGAAGTTTGCACATTTTGCCTTCCGCGCTTGTGTCGGAACACAACACTGACAGGTTGCATGACCACCCTTCTACCCCCCCAAATACCCTCCTCCCTGATCCAGTAGCAGTACACAGCAGTGTCAAAAAGTGGAAGGACTTTTGACACTGACTGGGAGTGACGAGGAAGCAGTGCAAGCAGATGTCTCTCTCCCTCTTCCTCTCTTTTCTATTTTTTTGGGGGGGGAAGATGCAGCATCCTTGACCTTGTCGTGGCTAATTTTAGGGCAGGGCTTATCTCAGCGCCAATGTTTATATCTCCCATTACACGCACTGTCATTATAGAAGGGACTCGTTTGTAATTATGGCTGCGTTCGGCATGCAGCTGTGCACATGCGAGAGGCTGCAGTGTATTGTTGCTTGTCTTTGGATGGACTTTTGGACATAGTTAACGCACACTGTTAGTCGAGCCTAATTTGAGTGTGATTTGTCCCATTCTAGTCAAATTCAGCAAAGGCCTAATAGTCAGTTATCTCTAAAAGATTATCTTGTGATGTTTGTGTTAGAAAAGTATTTTCTTCCCAATCTCCTTAAAAAATAGCATAGACCAACACTCGTAAACGTGTTCAACATTTTTATTATATGACATCCTGTGATTAACACCTGGCTACAGTACTATTGACTGTGCTTGATAATGTGTATAACTTGTCTCACATATCATTCACCACAATAAAAAAATAAATAAAAAGGATCTACCACTGCAGTGGAGCTGAGCTAACAGGTTGCAAGCTTCTAACATTTCTTCTACTACTACTACGACCACCACAACAACAAAAAGTTAAAGTGTTAAAGATTGATTTGTGTGGCTGTTAGTGTTTATGTAGGTATTGTGTGTGGCTAGCCCTAATGTGTCTCAAATGTCATTCATTCACAACCACCACAGTAAAAATGACAAGGTTAAGAATTTGCCAGTTCAGTGGAGTTAACATATAACAGCCTAGTTTATCGTGTTTCTTCCACTACTACAAATATCACTACTTCTACTACAAAAAAAAGTTTAGAATGTTAAAAATTTATTTGTGAGGCTCCTGAGCTATCATTGTGGCTAGCCTAACTTGTCTTGCATGTCTTTTACCACTAATGTCAAAAAGAGTTTGCCACTTCAGTGGCGTTAACAGACTGGCTAACTGTTAGCCTAGCTTGTTATATTTTTAACACCACCACCACAACAACAACAACAAGGTTGAAATGTTAAAAAGCAAATTGTGTGGCTATCTCGCAAGCTCTCTTGTGTGGCGATTCTAACTTCTCTCTTATCTTATCACTGAAGTGAAACTACCAGATAAGCTAACAGTTAGCCCAGCTGCTTCCATTTCTTCCACTACTACTACTACTACTACTACTACTACTACTACTACAAAAATGTTTAAATGTTAAAAATCAATTTGCCTGGTTGTCCACAGCTATTGTGTGTGGCTATCCAAATTTAGGCTGGCTGTAAATTACTCCTGGATGGCTCTACAGTACACTGACAGCTGAGTGAACACAAGAGGGAGGAGGCTATGCAATGACCCCCACCCCCAACAAAAACAACCAACCCCGTATGCTCTTCTGTCTTCTGCAATTCTTTTTGTGCACTTGTGCGCAAAACATGGCAACACAAACTACCACACAACACAGACCCAAGAAGGGCATGTAGATAATGCAGATCTCCACCAAGGCATTAATTTATGTCACCAGATGTGTGAAGAGTTGCAATCTAGGATCTTAATATGGCCAGTTATTTAAAATATAAAGACACACGGCCTTGGCATACTGTAACAAGTTAGCATCCACAGATTGATTCCAGTACGATTTGTTGCATGAATCTTGAAGGGCCCCCCCAATGACATTCCTTGAGTGGGGATTGGGGTGGGGGTGGTTGGGGAAGAGGTCACTGTGGGACGGCTGCTCAATATTTTCCAGATGACGTATCTCAAATGAAAAATATAGTGAACTGCATTACTTTATCTGGCACTCAAACATTTATTTATTTATTTTATTTATTTATTTATTTATTTATTTATTGAGGGCTTATGCGTTCTCAATCAGGGGTGGTGGGTGAGTTTGACGGGGCTCCCCCAACATGCTTGGGGGCTCCAGAAAGTCTTCCCATTATTTCACCCCCAGATTGACGCCCATGCTTCTTCTTGGGGGGATAATATTTCAGGTCAATCAGCAGTTTAAACACGACATTTATTAACAGTTTTTCGTCTCCAAATGTCCTCATAATGTGTTTGAAGTGTGTTTTAATAAGTTGGAAAACATTTAAAGTGTGTTCTATGGAGTGACTAATCTTTGCACTGTGTTATGCACTGTATGCCTTATTATTCCATACTATAGACAAGCTGTGCGTTGCATCCGCTCCAGTGAACTCAGTGCTTCTTTGTCACTTTCCAGCAAGACATCGCATGCACACGTGAATTTGAACAGGAAGTAGCCAACCGTAATTGGACGTCCTCCGAGGAGTTATTGATCGCATTAGATGTTTCTGTTTTTTTCATGTGAAACACAACAGTGCTATTGCAGTGTAAAAGCCTCGCCACACTCACGTTATTGATTCATGCTTAGTGCTTGCTTTATATCATCCTGGGTGTAGGAAAATAAATACGCACTAGAATGGCACTCAAAGATAAAAGACCTCCGGCAACTGAACGATTTCAGTAAATTGCTCAAATCACAGACCTCCTGCATTTTCTTGAACTAACTAACCAGGTAACGAAATAACGGCAATAAAAACGAAACAATTTTGCAGAAATGAAGAAAAATCAATCCCAACCATGTGTGAGGAAAGGAGTACATTAGGCCCTCGTTTGTTCGAAATAATGCTCCAGAACTCACAACAATGAGATGACAATCCATGAAATAGAGCTCATATATTAATTGTATTATTTATTTTTTGTCCTCTTTATGTCACTGTTCTCCTGTTCTACACTGTATTATCTGTAACCTTGAATGTGTGTGGCTTTGAAAGTCGAGGCCTTGTGATTGTGATTGGTAGGCACCATGAAATACCATCACTTTTCTTAGGATATACACCAAAGTTAGTGAGTTTGCGCCAATAATGAGATCTACAAAAGGTGATTCATTCATTGGAATGATAACAGAAAGCAACAATTGCAACTTGGCCTTCACGCTGTTTGGTACTTGAACCTTTACTATAACTTAAAAAAAATAAAAAATAAAAATGAACCGTCGCCGATGCTAATGACTGATAAGAACAAAACCTGACTGGGAGTTTTAATCATCGTTTCTCCCTCTCTCCCCATCAGGCGGATTTGACGGGCATCAAATGGCGCTGCTACAACTTCCGTGGCGGCGGCGAGTACGGGCCGGTGATCTCGGCGCCCGCCCAGGATGACCCGGTCCTGCGCAGCTTCATGCGCTGTGTGCAGGCCAACCTGCT
This sequence comes from Festucalex cinctus, assembly GCF_051991245.1. Taxonomy (NCBI): domain Eukaryota; kingdom Metazoa; phylum Chordata; class Actinopteri; order Syngnathiformes; family Syngnathidae; genus Festucalex; species Festucalex cinctus. The sequence goes on along the minus strand of NC_135425.1, from coordinate 13,274,760 downwards.
GTGCGTGTGGCGCCGCAAGATCAAGCCCGACGCCAAGGAGCTGTGGATCTTCTGGTGGGGCGACGAGCCTAACCTGTCGGACGTCATCCATCATGAGTTGGAAGGTGAGTGAGAAGGGTTGATCCTCTTCTTTTAGCCGTCTACCAAAGTCTTTGGACATAATTTGAGATGTTCATAATGACCCTGCAATTAGATCTTCTAACACAGTTAAGTAAATAATAGTGTGTGAAAAAGATTCCCTTAAAATACTATCTTTATTTATGTAGCACATTCACAATACAAATCAAATCATCTTTCCCCACTGAAATGAATGTGAATGCCATTAATTCGTGCCAATCTCCCCCGCAAAGAAAACAAAAAAATAAATGGAATTTATTATTATTATTTTTTTTTAATGTAAACATATAGTAATGACAATCAATTAGACACTTTTACACCTTTGCCTACCTTGGCCACTTGGGGGCAATATACAACTGACAAATGGTTATACTCAGTCTGTACAGTATAGACAGCTCAACTCCTCACGGAGGATAAAGAATATATGACTGAGTACTGTTGCTGTTGTATATTTGTATACATGTAATTGAGTTTGTGCATTGTTTGTATTCAAATATCAGTTGTTTAAATGTGTAGTCCAGAGGATTTGTTTTGGCCTGGCATTTCTGGGCAGAGACTAAACATTTTCCTTTTAGCCAAGCCAGGTATGCTACTATCAGTGGCTTATGCAAATTTTACTGTGCGAACACCCGCTCCTGATTGGTGGACTGTTTCTGCGAATCTGTTAGAGGAGTTTGAGTCCCATGTTTTGTTTGCATATACAAATTTGGCGGTGTGAACCCCCACTCCTGATTGGTGGTCTGGTTTCACGCTCGTCCCTGGTTGGCTGCTGTCCTTGGCTTCTTTGAGAGTCAGTTTTGCACAGGGTTCCCCAATTCCGGTCCTCGAGGGCCGGAGTCCTGCAGGTTTTCCAATTTTCCGCCTACCAACACACGCCCTCGAGGACTGGAATTGGGGAACCCTGGTTTTGAATGTTGTGTTTACAAACTGCAACGGAAAAACAGCACCTTCAAAGGCATATACTGTACAGGTGTCTCAATGATGTGTTAGCATTAGCACTAAGCTAGTGGTCTAAAAGCTAATGTATGTTTGTTAAACGCTCAGTTTAATTCTCCTAGCTTAATGTTGAGTGACAGTAAACTTTAACTTGGAATGACATTAAAATTGAGTAATAATTTTCCTTTTTTTTTTTTTTTTTTTTTTGGTTTACTCTTTGCTTAAGTGCTGCGTATTGTGAAGTGATTTTGAGCAGAAAATTGGCCGAATGATAATAGCTCATATTTGGTAAAACTCGCAAGTTGGGTCACTTACATCTCAGGGCACCACTCTAATTAAAAAACGCTAAGTGCAGCGCGAACTGAGTGTGCTTGTTTGTGCTGCTTGACCACGTATTGTTACCTCATTGTGCAAACAAAACCATTGTGCACCGTTTGTAATCTGGAAATCTTGTATATAAGGACCATCGTAAACTGAGTACCACCATTATTTAAAAATACGTGCCAGACTCACTTGCCTTGCCCTTGATTTTGAAAAGAGCCGCCATTGCAATTCATGTCATAACACGAAGCCCTCCTTTTAGTGCAGCTCAACGCACACGTGCTGTTGTTGTCGAACACACAAAAGGTCCCTGGTGGCGCGAGCTGTCGAGTCCTCGGCGGGCTTTGTGCTGTTTGTTTAAGAAAAGTCCTTTATTTGAGCTTCCTATAGCACATATCTATAATGTGTTTGCTTTGCAGCTCAAGTGTTTATATGCTGCTCGGGTACTATCGCTATGATGAAGCGCCGCGCGAGCGTGAGCGAAATCACACGGAGCTATCGCACTTGGGAGACTGCTACTGTCAGCACTATTGCCCCTATTTATAGAAACATTTGCATTATCTGGTCGCGCACGTGTGTCGAAATCCAACATATCGACTAAGCCGCGGGAAGAGCGAGCGCGGGGGAGGCGGCAGAGGGATTATATTATTCTGCCGCTGCTTTCATTAGAACAAGAGAAGATGGGAGAGTGGATGCAGAGGTTGTGGCGATAGTGAGAATTGGCCACGAAAAGAGCTTTGAAGGCGCAGCATGCGGATGCTTGACAGATGTCGGCGAAAACCCTTTGTTCCAGCATGTGTAATACAGAGCGGCCCTTTTGTACGCTGATATTGTTGTTCCAGACATACGACTGGCAACACGCAGTCATCTAATAGCCTGTTGGAAGTGCGCAGGATGGAGAAATAAGCTCAGCGTGGTGCTCAGGCACAAATTAGGCTTCGCGGGAGAAATCTATTGTGCGCTCGACCAAATGCACTCCGCTGTATGTACTGCTTTACTTGCAAAGTGATACTGACAGCTCATGCTGAAAATATGCATTGAGCTTAAAATAACCTTCATAATAATCCTATATTACTGAGACAGAAAAATATGGATGTTCAATACCACTTTTATTCAGACTGACACCTGTACAAATACTCAAGTCTTAGTCATTGATATCAAAGTACCAATACCAATAGTACTTTTGATACATCAATTTGATACATAAATAAAAAAATTCTGCTCCACCAAAAAACACAATGACAGATAATTTCAATAAAAGACCCATATATCACCATATAGCATTTTTCTTTTAAATTGTATGAAATTAATTGCAATTTTCTCGTCTTCTCATTTCCAATTTGTATTTCCGGATCAAAAAACTGAATGTACCGATACCATGAAATAAGACAAGGCATCATCGGTACTCATCCACTAGTCCAAAATGCATACCACTGGCGTTGGACCGAAACCTCATAAGTCACAATTTGGCAAATTTCATAATTTTTCAGAAATCTATATTTTTGGTCAGTCCACATTTCTACGAATTATTAACTAATCTAAAGTGTTGAAAATGGCTTGCTCTCTTTGATGCAATGCTAACATTTGGACAAACATGCCATTTTGGAGGGCTCTTAAAATGTGACAATCTGGTGACCTGTTTGCTGCAGTACTAAACTTTAACTTTGTTCAAATAAGGACAGCTGTTTAGGTTTGGGCGGGCAATTCTGAAATTAATTTCTTTACAATGGTAGGCAATTAATGACTAATTCCATCCATCAACATTCTGTGTTTCCAAACCTTAGAAAAAAAAACTTACGGCACACCACTTACAGTATTTAACTTCTTCCATCTAGCGGCAGAATATGAAATTGTTCTGCTTGTCACTATACGTCACTGTCATAGATAGTTGAACAGGTGTACATTTGTAATTTTATTTGTAGTTTTTTTTTATACTACAAAATTTTTTCAAACTTTCCTCATAATAATACCAGTATTTGTTTTACATAGTTTATCAAATTTATTATTTCAAATTTGTGTCATTGTACTAATCTCATGATAATAACAATTTAAACATTTATACACTGTAGCTTGGTGAAAGTAAAAAACAAACATACAATTTGGCACTGTGAGAGGAAAATGATATTTTCCTACTTAAAAAGTCGTTCCCAGGCTTTTTGACAGAACCTTCCTGGGCTGCACAGTCTTGAAGCTCTCAGTACAAGCCAGCAAATGAAAACACGAGCCATCCTGTTGCTTATTTTCCATGCAAACAGGCTAATGCGTTTGCACAGCGAGACACGAAAGATAGATAGCAAATTTGTCTGGATTTGACGTGTTTATCTTGACCTCGGCAGGCCACCACACGAGCTAGCTAAATGTACTGAAGTGGCCCGAAGACTTCAGTCAATGGCAAATCCTGGATCTAGCTTCCAAAAATTCAAAACAAAAGTTTTACACCGTTAATGTGTGTTTGCTTACTTCACTCCTGGTGGTGATTTCTTTCTTCTTTATTACTTTTTTTTTTTTTTTTTAAATAGAATAAAGTGTTTGTTTTGTTTTTTTAAGAGAATAAATTTCTTTTCCAGGAAAAAAATGAATAAATTGTATTTTAGTCTCTAATGACTTTCTTCTCTTGTTAAGCTTTAACCTAAATGTTAATATGATAATTTTTATTTCTGAAAAATACAACTACTCTTGTAAAATTATTACTTTTTATGCAAACAAAATAAGCCTTTCTTAGTGTAATAATTATCACTTTTTTTTACTACAATAAATTAATTTATAATAATATCACAACTTTCTCAAAAATAGGCAACTTTTTGATTCCTTTGGTATTTAGGTGTGCTTGTTGTAGTTATGTTTAATTGACATTGATTACAGAGAAGTCCTTGGAAATATCCAACTTTATTCTCATAAGACTGCAACTTTTTATGTGCGCTTGTAACGATTCTGACATAAAAAAAAAAAAAAAATACACTTTATTCTCCATAGCATGATATTTTTTTCTCCAGAAAAATAATTGTGTCAAAATTTTCATGACTTTATCCAAAATATTTTATTATAATCGTCATACGATTACTACTTACTTCTCATTCCTATTCAGGCAAAATGTGTCTTTGTTCTTGTAGCAATTTAGTTTTTTTGCAAAAAAAAAACAAACAAACCCAAAAAACAGATTTCCTCACCATCAAAAAAAGGATTTATCGTAAGGTTACGACTGTCCCTCATGACATTTACGGGTACATTTGGTCGTCAGCTTTAATTTGTGTTTGGTCCTTGAGAAAAAGTCTTGGACCCAAAACGTTTTCGAACCCCTGATCTGCCTAATGTGTCTCCCCTTCTCAGCAATTGTGACATTCAAAGCGATCAAAAAGAAGCGACCATCCTGTAATCACAACATCCGCCCGTGAACCCGCTGACCGAACGTGTCGGTGTGAAGAAGTGCTGAGTAGCCGCGTAGTTAAATGTTGAGAGCGCCGCTATTGTTTGAAGGTGATAAATCTCTTTACTGGTGCTTAAGTCTAAATAAATGATGCCTTTGAGATAGTGCCAGGAGTGCGAGCAGCCAGGATGGAGTGTCACCCCCTCTCTGATATTGTCTTTGCTTCAATGGCAACTCTGTAAGCAGCCTGTGCTCACACTAAGTGGCGTCTTTAAATGGGTTGGCCTGAAATGTGTCGGCTGTATATAAAAAAAAAAGTAGCAAAAATATGGTTTGAGTGCTGCTTATGAGTGCGTAAGATGAATGGGCTGAGTCATCAACATGTTGCCTGCTCAGCCGCAGGGAAAGTGACATATTTTGGAAGCTAGTCGTAAATATGAATACACTCAGTTGTTTAGTTTAGTACAGTATGATATTGTTGAACTTTTGATATGCTGTGATCATCAGTGGTGGAAAGTACAAATATGTTCCCAAGCATTTCTGTCCCCAAGCAGATTTTTCAGGCTTATACGTGATTATTTTTCTGATGGTTTACTGTCTATACATTTGAAAAGAGATGTCTCTGTGCCCTGTAACCAAAACATGTACATAATATAAGTAACTTACTGTTGTACTTAAAAGAATAGAAGTATAGACTGAAATAAACTAAAGTATAGGAGCTGAATCAGTACTTCTTTCAGTCTTTTTATACAATTATCTTCTACTCAAGTACAGAGTGCAAGTACTGTACTTTCATCCAGCTGCAGGCTCATGACAACCCAGCAGATTTTTGGAGGTTATTGTGCGTAGTCATCGCAGTGCTAATACTCTCGCACAAGCACAATCTGTGAGTGCGAATAATGAGATGATTCATCATTAGGATGAATTTTTCATCACAACAGGAGAGAGATATTATCTTTTATCCGGCTATTTAAATAACTGCCACATCGTAATATACCAGCTGTGGTCCAATGAGACCTTTATGCAAATCAAAAGCAATTCATTAGACCTGAGACAAATTCTGACTTGCATTGTCCATGCCTTTTAACGTAATCAGCTAATGGTTAACAAACAAATTTATTAGCTACCGCAACACAATTTTTAAACATCCCGAAAAAATGTAGCACTTTTTTTTTGTTTTGGAATCTTGCAACTTTCAAAAAAAACATTTTTGATGAATTGTCAAAAACTACCAAATTGCTAAGACAACAATCATGCACAAATGTAAAATACAGACAATGTTATTTGTTTTTAATAAAGAACAACTCCGCTGGCATTCCCCAGGTTTCACTATTAGGTCCACTTTTGTATATCTACAAAGAGCAGCTACACATGAATCTGTTGTTGCCAGCTGGTGACTAATGGGAATACAATGTGTGGTTGTGGTTAACTAAAATGATTGTGGTGTTCAAATTATGCTGTGCAGGTCAGTTTCTCTTGTCAAAACACAAATATTGACATACAGTTTGAGTCCTAAAGAAGATCTGATAATGAATGCAAGGTATTTTCTGGTGAGGAGTTAAATAGAGGCTGACGACTTTGATCACGCCGCAGGCAGTGTTCCCGTGCGCCGCTACGACAGCATGTGGTCAAGGTGAGTGAAGGAGGAAGACTAAACACAGCCGAGAAAATGTTGCATTTATATCAAATCTGCTGGATGACAAGTGCCACTTTTACTGCAGCTGTTTGCTTTTTCTCACAATTCTGTACTAATGTCCCACTTGTAAATTAAACAGCAACATTTATCTGCCTTTCACGGAGGCTTCCACAACACTTCTTCTTTCTCTAAACTGTAGTTAAGATGAGCAGAATACAAATGACTTTAAAAGAAAAATATTTGGAAGGGAAGCTACTATTGATGGGCCAAACAACATGATCTCGGATGGTATTGATACATGAAACAAACTCGCTTAATCATTAAAATAAGTTACTAACATAACTAACAAAGTAAGAGTCAGAATATTTGTAGCAAATGCGAAAATAAGCCAAGCTAAAGTTGGTAATTTAGCATGGGGAATATAGGTGATAAATTCAGACGGCAAGCTTTCGTCGTTATTTTTTATTTTCTTGGTGTTCAAGTCAGGTCATTTTGAAAACCTTTATACATGAATCCATGAATCAAACTCACTTTGTATGTTGCTAACTACTCTCAATTTAATGCACATTTAATTGAAACACTCCTTGGAATAGAGCAGATTGTAGACATGATTAAATAGCACATCTCAAATGTGTCATTTTATTCTCCCAGAACTAACAAATGGCTCACTTTCATCATGAGCCTTCTCCTTTTGAAAACATTTTAGCATCATTATGAATGTTTGAACAGTCACTGCCATCCCGTGGGAGTGAAAGTGAAACAAAGTGAGAGATGAATTAAAAAAAAAATAATACGGGCTCTTTCACATCCATTATCAGCTCTGGTGCAATAAAGATATGTGAGCAACAAGTGGATCAGAGAGGCGGCACTTATGAGAAAATAATCACGTGTAATGGAATTAACTGGAGAGGGGATAGTGACTTGAACATGACTTTAGGCCTTGACTTTAAACAGGCACTTGCATGTGCACACACAAACAGGTTTTGATGCAAATCTGAAATACATAATATGGGGAAAAAAATGGATATTATAGAAAGGCTCATTTCAGTAGTTCGCTTCATAATGTTAAGCTTACAATGTAAAGATTCAATTCAACAATTTTTCAGAAGGCCAATTCTTAATTAATATATATTTTTTTTATCTTGTTGATGAATTTTGGATTTCATTGTGAAACGATCATGGAACATTTCACTGTGCAGTAATTCTAATGTTAAACTAGAATTCAGTTATTGAGACGTTAACCAATCCATATTACCACTTAATTCCAATAAACTACCATGTTGTAAAAACATTCTAAAATATTTTCAAGATCTCTTACATACATTTTTGGTAATTATCTGTGATTTTTTATTTTTTATTTATTCATTTATGTAAAAGCCATTTTGCAGTTCCTCAAATGCATTCCAAAGCAGACAAGCGGAAAGCGTTTTAGCTGTAAAAGTGGGCAAATCCGCTGTAGGTGTAACGGCCAATTGTCCTGATATTTTTTTGCCCGCTTAGTGGTTGTGCAGTGCAGAGACGTAAAGCTGTTAATTTAACTCCCAGCAAGACACCAAATAAACACATTTGGCTAAAGTGTTCCTTAATTTGCTGTTGTAGGGCAGATTTGCTGAACAGATGCAGCGTTTATAGCCATGTTCCCCATCCCAACGCACACACAATGGCACCTGTCCACCTAATAGCAGTATCGCATCCTCGGATCGGTGACGCATGAAGTGTTTTGCTTGAAGTGCAGCACAGCAGCAGTTGTTAAGGGACCGAAAGCTTGCGCGCGTTTTAACCACCTTGCTTAACGGCGGCCCGGACGAATGTTAACGCGTCCAGTCTTTATGCATCGCTGAGAAGGCGGCCGAATACACTTTAAGGGCTGCTGGGAAATCTTTGTATCGCATTGTCACTGTGCACAAATTAGCAGCTGCTTCCCAGTGTGCATTGCTGTCAGACTCTTTTGTAAAAAGGGATGAAAAACACAGAGATGACTTTTTCAGTAGTGCGAAGTAGAGTGGTTACTGTACTTGAGTCATTTGTACTTAGCTTAACCAAAAATGTGTTCCTGAAACAGTATAAATTTATTTCCGATAGTCTATTCCGGGGGTGGCAAACTCAAGTGTGCAGGGACAGTAATTAGACAGGTCAAAAATATTATGTTAGTTTTTTGTTTTAATGCAAATAATCACAGTTAGATTCTGAAACACTTCCTATTTATTATTATCTTATTGTAGGTTATCTTAGACAATGTCAACAAAATTGTGCGCAAAATTTTTGCATCGAATACAGAGTAACAGCCAAATTCTAGAATGTCATTTCAGGCGTCATCAGTGTGCCCTCCAGTTGACAAAATTAGCAACGATGGCTTAATTTTTTTTTAGGAAAAACTGCAGTTTGTGTTCTGTTTTCACGGACCAGATTAGACACCTTGATGGGCCGGATTATGGCCTGCGGGCCTTATGTTTGAAACTGTTGGTTTATTCCCTTTATTTGGTTATGTTTCTCTTTGCTGCATTCTTTCCAATAAACAAATGCATTTTTTTTGTCCAATTAGATTTCAGCCTGTGTTGCTATATCAATATTTTGCCGCTAGCCCTTGACGACGTCATCACTTTCTGTCCTCTGATTGGTTACTTAGAGCAAAACGTTAACATATTTAGTAATGAGCATCCCTGGTGAGTTATAAAGTGGCCTTTTATTGTGGGCAAGCAAATGCATCCATCCCAGTTTCATAATCCTGCTGTCTAATCAGCGTCTGATTTAATTGTTCCCGTGGCAAAGTTCTATTCTATTTTGATATGCCACACCTGTGAGGTGGACGGATTATCTCGGCAAAGAAGAAGCGCTCACTAATACAGATTTAGACACATTTGTACACTTTAGATTTTGGAGTTCAGATTGTGAATAATGGGAGCAAACAAATGTGTTTATATTTTGTGTGCAGAGAATTTAAAAGTTCTCAATGTTGTGTGCTGAGAGGTAGGATCCCAGAATGCAGACACAAATAAGATTTTCTCCATTTATTCACGAGAGGCAGACACCCAGAGACGCAGTACGGGTGAACACATTTCTCAGACTGTACCAACAGACAGTGAATCGTAAAGCACTAAAGAATAGCATCACATAGGTCCAGACTCCACCTAAAGGATGAAAGGTTGACATCACGAACATCACGTATCGTACCTAAACAAACGCCTAACAGGCACATAACAGGTCATGAACTCTGGCGCAGGCCATGACACTCAACAAGCATTGGATATAAATTCTGTACTTAAAAATAAAATAATTAAATGACTTTTGCTATAATACATACAACATATGAGTGTTTTTGCCACCTCTAGTGCGTTTCTTGACTTGTGTAGAGGTGAGTGGCAATTTCCTCCCGCTTGCACGGGTTTCGTTAGGCAGCATTTAAGGTTACGACTGGCAGTAAATTGGCGAATATGAATTTGTCGGAAGGCGTTAGAGATTAAGGCCAAAGGGACCCACAGGTCATTTAAAAATAAAGAAGCAGACTAAAAAGCGAGTCGATGAAAATGAGCTTTTCATGGGGTTGTTTTAAAAGAGAAATAGCTATTATTATTCATTGCAGAGAAACATGCTCCTGAAAGTACACGTGTCTTGTGTGAGCTGACAAAAGGTATTTACTGATAAAAATGTAATGAAGGAGCCTTTCCTTGTGAATTTAGCAGGATTTGGTACAGCAAGCTGCTGGCAGACAGCTTGCATATTCAAGTAAAATAACACTCCCTGGTATTGGGCTTTATAAAATCATACGGTATTGACATAAAAACAATGTAAAGAATTCAAAAGTTTTTTTGTTTTTTTTTCACTTGTTTTTGCTTGAGTAAGCCATATGTGTAGGGTCAATTGTTGTGGCCAATAGTTACATTTTTGCGGCAGTCGGCCATGTTTGTGGAGGTTTTGCAGTCAGTTTTGTTGACGAAGTGTATTGCAGCAGGTTGTTGTTTTGGAATTTTTGTAGAATTTGATGGGGGGGTTAGGTTATCATTGTTGTCACTCTCAGTTAATGTTTGCAGTAAAAAGTAACATAAAACAAAAGTTGAAGTCTGAATATAACAATAATGTAATAAAAAAACAACAACAACATTGATTGTTTTAACTAATTTAATCCCCAATTTTCCCATCCATCCATCCATTTTCTTGACCGCTTATTCCTCACAAGGGTCGCGGGGGCTGCTGGCGCCTATCTCAGCTGGCTCTGGACAGTAGGCGGGGGACACCCTGGACTGGTTGCCAACCAATCGCAGGGCACACAGAGACGAACAACCATCCACGCCCACAATCCTACCTAGGGACAGTTAAGAGCGTTCAATTAACCTGCCAAGCATGTCTTTGGAATGTGGGAGGAGACCGGAGTACCCGGAGAAGACCCACGCGGGCACGGGGAGAACATGCAAACTCCACCCAGGAAGGTCCGAGCCTGGACTCGAACCGGAGACCTCAGAACTGGGAAGCGGACGTGCTAACCACTCGACTACCGTGCCGCCCAATTTTCCCAGACATATAAAAAATCAAAATAAGTTGTCATTGATAGCCCTTTCAAGTAATCGGTAACTTAAAAAAAAAAAGAAAAGAAAAGAAATATATACATTTATATATATATATATATATATATATATATATATATATATATATATATATATATATATATATATATATATATATATATATATATAAATAAAATAATAAAATAAATAATAATTATAATAATAATAATAAAATAATTGCAATATTCAGGGTGAAAAAAATGCATTTAAGATTATTTTCAAATTTCTTCAGTTTAAAATATCCCGTTTAATTTGTATGAAGAAGAAATGGTGGAATGATGTGATTTTGATTAAAAGGATGATGAAAAAAAAGAAGAAAAAAAAAGAGTAGCCCAGATCCATAACAACTCCTGAGCTGCTTTTCTGTGTCAACAAGTTTTCCTTGGCATCCGTTCTTTCCTGTGACGCCTGCCTCTTCCAGTCTCACCACCCTCCGCTCTCCATCCTCTCCCTCCTCTTTTCAGCCTTTGTTGTGCTTTATTTTGCTCTCCTCTCTTGTTTTTGCCGCCTCGCTCTGTGATGTTAGCGTGCTTGGCTCCTCGGCAAATAAAAGGCGGGGGTGGGGTTTGTTGTACGAGTGCCAATCAATGCCGGCTCCTTTTTGCTCCCTCTGGATTCGGCTTCGGAACGTCTCTCACCGGAGCGCAACTTAAACCAGACGGAGTGAATAATTTCCTCTCTATTATTTTATATTTTTTTTTTGTAATGAAGTCAAGAACTAGGTCGACGCCTGCCTCAATCGGGACAAGGCTCCCTCAAAAGGGAGACCCACGGAAGTGATAAGAGCATTGTAAGCCCGCCGAAAGGGAGTGAGAATGGAGATCTTTTTTTTTGTTTTTTTTTTGCTGTTGCTGGTGAAAGAGTGAGTCACATGTGGAAAGTGCCCCACCAAAATAAAAAAAAAAAAAAGGAAAATGAAGGGGAGGAGGGGCAGGAAGACGAGGGAGGGGAAGATGTACATGTAGTGGGTGAGGAGGAGGAGAAGTGTGCTTCCAAAAAGAAGAAAAGGCTTGTTAAGAAAACATCTGTGATTTCTCTTGAGGCCCATCCGATAGACTGCGCGCTCGATCCTTGGCTTGTTTTTGGAAAATTCACACGTCAAATGTGCGGCCGGTCTCTTCGTCTCGAAACAGCAAACGGACAAATGTTCAGTTTTTTCACTCTTGAGCTTGGCGGGGGTGGGGTTTGAAAAAAAGAAGAAATGAGGAAAAAATGACCTCAGTCCTGTTTCCTTGTCTGTAAATTTGTCGGGAAGGACTGAGGATCTCTGATTTCCTTCCCTCCTCCTTTTGGGCTGCCAGGGCGTGGCCTGTGACCTCCTGACCCTCGACTGTGTGTTGGTGTGTGTGTGTGTGTGACAAGATGTAAGGGTAAAGTTTCCCAGCTGCACACAGAAAGGGTGAGGGTGGCGGGGAGGGAGCATACATTTTCTTCTCCTTCCTTTTTTTTTTTTTAAAGAAAAACCACAGCCAGAAAGAATGAGAGCTTTGTGCGTGCGTGTGTGTGCTTGCGTCTTAAGAAGGAGAGGCTGAAAAGAGCGACAGAGAGAATATTAAAGAAGTAAACAGATGGAGGAAAGAGTTTTTGAAGATATAACAGAGTGAAGGAAATTTCCAAGGTATCAGAAGAAGTGCGACTCGCGAGTTGACAGGCAGGCGGGGAAAAGTGCGACACAGGCTGTGGAGATGTGAACAACTTTTTTTTTTTTTTTTTCAAGTTGAAACCACAATAACAGTCAGGAAAGCGCAGACCTCTGTCAGAGTTCAGCTGTTAAAAAAAAAACAACAACTATATGGCCAATTCACTGTTCATGGTGGCTGATGTAAGATGACAAGACTGTACCTTTTTTTATTTGCGGAGGTGAAAAAAAAAAGATAATAAAATATAAAATAAAATAGATAACATAAAATAAGTTATGTATTAATAATAAATAAATAAATAAATAAATAAATAAATAAATAAATAAATAAATAAATAAATAAATAAATAAATAAAATATTTAAAAAAAAACAATAAATAAATAAATACATAGAGAAAATAGATATCTATAAAATAACACACAGCTAAAGGTTGAATGACTGGAGATTTTTTATTTATTTATTTTTTTATAGTCGATTACTCCACCGAATTTGTGTCTCATTCATTTAAATCAATTGATTATACGAATTATAATCGCTAAAGAGAAACAAGAGTTGCATTTATTTACAAATTTAAATATCAGTATTTCCATGATCCAAACGGAAAATAAATTAATTGCACTGTTAGATTTAAGTAATTGTTTGTCAATTTGTTTTGATTCTGGGGTGGAGTGCTTCATGATAAAGTAAGGATGTTAAACAATTTTAATCGGAAAATCATTTCTAATTTCTAAAGTCATATCTTTATATTTTCAAACTATTGCATCTTTGAATCGTTTCATATAAGTAACAAATCATCTTTTATGAGAGATGTACAGTACACCAGACATAAATCAGTTTGACTTTGCTGACGATTTTTTTTTAAATTAACTTTGATAGTTTTTGTTTTGGTGAGCTTTTACATGCCGTTGCATATTAATAAACATGACAAAAGCTACAGCCGTACCATATCGAATTGTAATCCCACTGAATCAAATTGTTACATTTTAAAACTGTTACATTGTTGAATCATATGGTATCATCTTTGGTGGAGAGGTGAGAGCAAATCAAATCCTGTAGATTCTTTTGAATAATTGTGGAGTCGCAAATTTGTGTTTGTTAGTCCTAATTTAATTTTAATTGAATGTATTATGCTAATTTTAATAGGTCAAGGGAATTCAGGTATTTCTTTTTGTGGCAATTTGTAAGCTTGCAGGCTATTTTGATTTTTGCAGAACATTTTAGGAATTCAAAGACTTTTCTATTTTAAAAAATAGAAGAATACAACTTTTTTTGTGCAGCTACGTTAGTTTTCTTGTTCATAATTTAGCATTCCTGCTGAGGAGGATTGGATGTTAGATGAATGGGCTTTACCATTCTCAATTCTGGGGTGAGCAGGAAACGGTTCTCTAAGAACTCTAAAAGCATACAAAACATTTTGAATAATATAATTTGCAATTTTTATTTCTGGTCCAATTAACTGCAATGAATACAGAAGGGCCAACTTCACAAAGGGTTAAGCATCAGTGTCATTTTGCACTGTCGAGAAAACTAATGCCTCACTATATTGAGGCTGATAATGCTGGCTCAGGTTGTCATTTCAGTCCACGAACCGCCTTGTTTTCACCCATGAACTGATGCCCAAAGCCATCGGAAAACCACCAGCCAATAACGCAAATGATTCATGTCTACTATAAACAAATTCGTGCTGCAATATTTTATGTATGTTTATGGCGAGCTTGCAAGCTGACTACTTTTTCTAGTTGAGTGATAAAGAGAAGATAGTGTTAGTGACTGCTGTAAAAGAAATGTTGGCTAGGAATGACCATGAGTCTAACTGTGCGTGCGTTTGTGGTTGAGATGGGATAATACAGTCGTCTGCTTCCCTCCCTGCTGTTTGAGGACGTATATCAGCAGTTTGTGTGGCCTTTCAGCCCGCGTCAAGTGACTAGTACGGCCAAATTGATTTTCTCCCCTGGCCTTTTCTCACTTTCTCTCTCTCCTTTTTTTTTTTTTTTTTTTTTTTAAATCAGCTTAGAAAAGCTGATTTTGTTGCTGCAGCCGCACAATCGATGCTTCCGCTGCAGACGGCTTCCGCCAGACTTGCGCATTTTAACAAATAGCGAAGATGAATTCACGCTGCCATGCCGAAGTAGAGAAACATGTATAAGTATGTGCGAGTTGAAACATACATCAACTGTCTTGTTTTGCGTCCTTCCTTTTTATACAGATGCTGTTTTAGACACATAGTAGTGCACAGTGAATTAAAAAGTGTATAATTGATGTCCTCCCCAACTATTTATAATTGCTTATAGTAATAGGTTTTACTATAAATGTACCACAAACACTTTCCAGTGAATTTCAGTTTATTGTGGGGAGTACGATCCAGAACCAACTGCAATATCGAGAATGTCGAAAAAACAAAACAACTTCTTACTCCTCCAGACACATTGTAAACGCATATTAGCACACACAAAAAATACAAGCAGAGCTGAAGCTATTGCATATTTTTTTAGAATATAATTGTTTTAGCAATTAGCCCTTTAATTCTTATTAAAAAAATGTTTTGCACTCTTAAACTACATAATGTTCTCTTAATGTCCTCATGGAGTCGCCATCCTCACATTTCACACTATAATATCTGTAACTTTGAGTGTTTGTGGCTTTAAAAGTTGGTGCCTGGCCTGGCAAATGGATTGTTATAGTTGGAGCTCAAGTTGGCAGCTGGCTGTTAGCTGGCTAGCCGCGAGCCAGTCCGTTTAAGGCTGAGTTGAGTGATCGATACCTGCTAGTTTTTTTTACCGTTTGTTCATTAAAGTGATTGAAAATGTACTGTCGGCTGTGTCTATCCTTAACCAATTACAATATGTTCAAACTAGTGATGGGAGGGTGTATTTAATTAGCTAGCACTGATATCTTGTGTTGGTGATAGTAGTTTGAAAGTGAGTGTCTTGGCATGAGTGGTGCCTGACAGCAGCTCAAGTGCAAGTGTCCCTGTTGAAAGATGCATTTGCAATTGTGGCACTTCTTTTCCATGGGTGAGGACATTACAGAAAATAAATATACTATAAGAAAAGCAAAAAGGTTGTAAAAACAAAATAATAAAGGCGGAACTGTAATCATTGTTTGCTTTTAATTTGCCACTGCAAGATGCTGCAAGTGCGTGAGGTCACATGACAGTTTGATCTGATCTGAGAACAGTACCATCAGATCGTAACCCCGGGTTTTCACTGGATGCGGTTGCGGTGCGGTGCGGTTGCGGTGCGGTCCGGCGACGCAAGCAATTAGATTCCATTCATTCGAATGGTGCAGTTTACACCGCTTGCGGGTGCGTTGCGTGTCGACTGCGGAAGGCCTGCGGCGTGCCGCAAGCCTTCCGCAAGGATAGCCTATTTTCTATTTTTGCCGGACGCCGCAGCGGTAGGCCTCCGGCAAATGGCAAGCTAGCACAAAACACATCGAGCGGGACAGGAAGACCGAGGCAGTTTCAAAATTAATTTCCGGTTACCTTTCAGAATAAAACACTCGCCAGCTCCTATTTCGCAAGTTTTTCAGCAAAACGTGACGTGGGCGTCGCCGGGCCATGTGCTCATTCACGGTTTAGACACCAGCGAACATGGACGAGGAGAGGTTTATATTGGAGGTGGAAAACCACAAAATAATATATGACACGGCACATCCTTTTTATAAGGACTGTAATGTATTGTGAGTTTGATGTTCGCGATTGCTTGTTGTGCCCGTCTCGCTTGCCGTACTGAGCGGCAGCCGGACGGGGAAGACAGAAATAAAGAGTGGACCCGCACTGACCCGACTCTCGTTATTAATATACTTTACAAGGACAACCAAAAAAAGGATGCTGCATGGAATCTCATATCTTTCTGCTTCTCTGTTGAGCAGACTTTCTGTATGTTTGTCGTTGTGAAATGCCACATGATCGCGCGCGCGCGGTCCCGCGAGACACGTTGGGAAGTGGGCGGCGACGGAGCTGCCGGACCGCAGCTGTGCGGAGCCGGTGTGGATTGACAAAAAAATTGACCGGTCCGGAGCACGCAGTCAAGACGCACCGCACCGCAACCGCACCGCAACCGCAACCGGTGAAAACCCGGGGTAAGCGCTGCGAGTGGCTGATTCAAACAGATTCATCCCATGCTTGAATCGAGTGCATCTTGGACCATCCTGGGGAAAAGCCAGGAGGGCTCTCCAGCTCCCTCCCGCTCACCCTTTCGGGGAGGGGCAGCGGCGTGTAGGTGAAGGAGAGAGTGAGAGATGAGAGCGAGAGAGCTTAGCTGTCAATCCGCGGCCGCCTCTCGCCGCTCCCCCCCTCTAGTGGCAGTTAGGGAGCCCTGTGGAGTCCCCCTAAGCCTCTCAATAGACGCATTGCCTCCCACCTCGAGCCTCATTCACTTCTAATGAGGTGCTCATGTGTCGGTGGCTTAACATGAGGGTCAACAGCACAGAAATGAGACCTCTTATTTTATTATTTTTCAATAAACACCCATTTACATGCTGCTCTCATAAACACAAACATGATCAGTGGTGCTTGTTGGATAGAGGAGGAGGTTCTGGTTACAGGAAGTGGAATTGTTTGTTTTTCTTTTGTATTACGTTAAATTGAATGTTTAGTCGTGAACTTTCCACAAATACTCCATATACTCTTGAAATTGAAGGGTCAGAAACAACCCAATTTTGGTCAAAAATGCGACCAACTGGCCAATATGGCCCAATTTTCTGGGTTGTTTTACAGAAAACAACACATTTCTTTTGTACAAACCTACACTAAAATGAAACATTTTTGAAAAAAAAATTAAAAACAAGCCTGCTCTAAAAATGAATGAATGAATTAAAACTTACTGAATTAAAAAAACAAAACAAAAAAAAAACGTCAAAATGAACTGAAATTATGAAAAATCCAAAACTAGACTCTTTAAACTGCTTTATCAAAAATACTAATAATACAATTTGGGTCAAAAATTGATCGATCCTCTTCTTTGCTCAATCTGACCCAACATTTTTGCCCCAACAAATTGAAAGTTGGTCACATTTTTCCAAATAGTGGATCAGTCCATTTTTGATCCAACTTATTGGGTGGTTTTATCGAAAACAACTCATTTATGTACAAAATTAAACCACAAGGAATCAGCTTTGAAAAAATAAAAACAAACCCGCTCTAAGTCATAGGTACAATCCCTGGCTGGGTCATACCAAAGACTATAAAAACGCGACCCATTGCCTCCCTGCTTGACTCTCAGCATTAAGGGTTGTAATTGCATCACCAAATGATTCCTGCTACTCACTTCTCCCTCAGGGGATGGGTCAAATGCAGAGAACAAATTTCTCCCCACTTGGGTCAACTAATCGAATTAAAAACGACAAAAGTCAAAATGAACTAAAAAAAAAAAAAAAAAAAAAATACAAATCCAAAGGTACAGTCTTAAAGCTGCTGGTTCAGAAATAACCCAATTTGTTGCTACTGGGCTCAATCTGACCCAACATTTACCCCAACAAGTTGTGTTGTATTGTACAAGACAACCCAGAAAGTTGGATCAAATTTACCCACGTAGTGGATTGGTCCATTTTTGACCCAATTTCAGTGTATCTGGTATTTAGGCGAGGGTCTTTTCAGTGCATTTATAAATGTTTGATGTTAATTATATGGGGGCGGCGTGGCTCAGTGGTAGAGTGGTTGTCTTCCAACTCAGAGGTTATGGGTTTGATCCCATGCCATTGTGACCATGTCGAAGTATCCTTGAACAAGATCTGAACCCAGTTGCTCCTGCGTCATCAATAGGTGAATGAGTAGTCGAATGTAAAACATTTTGAGGGCCTTGTATAGGTGGAAAAGCACAATATAAATGAAGTACCATTTTTGCACTCCAGAAAAGGGAATTTTGTCAAAACAAAACTACATGAACATCCACAATATTTACAGTTATACTATAGTCACAACATTACTCAGATCTTTTTCCATGGCAGCGACAAACGACGAGACACTTGCTTCGACTGCATGCTGAGTGACGAAAATCAAAGGCAGCGCGGCTTTATTTTGGCTCCACTAAAAACAAACCTCAAACTTTTAGCATGCTGCTTTCCAATCCTGAGGAAGCTGAAGCCAAGTATATTTTATTTTATTTGTATTTTGTCAGGAATCTCCCGCGACATATGCTGTAGGTTTTTTTTCTTCTTCTCAGGATCGGAATCAACAGGCGGAGTTCAGCGTTGATATTACGCTGGCTTGCTTAAGAGGCTAACAGTCGAGTTGAAAAGGTTGTGTTTTTCTTTTAGATCCTCACTCGTTTTATTATCCTTCTTGACATTACTCTTCATATTGCCCTCGTCTAAAAGTTGCGTGTTATGCACTGCGATGATCTTCAATGCCATAAAGGGAGAGATGCCACACGTTCTTCTTGCGTCTTGATGTAATATTGAATAGTAAACTGTCAATAAAAGTTCAGCCGCAAGCAAGCAGACACTTTTACACCGACTGAATCCACGCAGAGAGGAAACACGGTGTGTTTTGGAGGAGAGGCAACATCATAAAAGAGAGGCATAAAACTCAGACTATGAGGGTGATGCACATTTTTATAATCTCTTCGGTTAAAGGAAGCACGCTAGGCAAATTAAGTTGAAAAGTGTCGAGACATTCAGAGGAGCAATAAACTACGGCGCGCATCATTTTAATGGTGCCTAGTTGCCTGATGTCGTTATTAAAGCACATCTAAGGAATTCATTTGGGTTTTTCTTGCCTGTATAGTGGACCCTCACCATTCACCATAGCAGCACTATGCACCTAATATCTGGATACACAAACTATTTCATTCTTTATATTCTATTTATGTTATTACTCTGCATTTTATAAAGTACAATGTTGTGTGTTGTTTTTTATTCAATGCTATTCAGCCCAATAACAATGGATTTGACGTCTATCGCCGTCAATGGCAGTGAATGAGTTAAAAGCACTGTATGTTTTTTGTTTTGCTTTTGTTTTTTTGGGAGGGGGAGCTTGAACAGATTAATTAAATTTCCATGCATGCACCATTTTTAGGAAGCTTATATGTAATTAGGAAGGTCAAATAAATAAACCAGCATTTTGTATAATTGTTACACTGAACCTGAATTAGGGATAGACCCAATATTGGGCATTTTGACAAATATTGGCATTGGCCTTTAAAAAAAAAAATCTGACGGCTGATATAAGGTAACTTTAAAACCATTTTTGTTAAGGTTCCGCTGCGACCGGAGAGTGGATCCCAGAATCACAGAACACAGAGGAGTAAGCGAGAGGTTTTATTCACCAAAACACGTGAATATGAACATAAAGCGCTGGACACAGCCAGGAAAAAGGTTAACAAAAGGTGCTTGCAAATTGCAAGGAGGGAAATTAACACAACACAAAAAGACCCGAAGGCTACAAACCGCAAACACAAGAAAGCAACAACTTACTATAGCTATGAAACACGCCACATAAAAGTGGGAACAAAAAGAGACTTTGCAAAACTTACGTAGATGAAAATCGAGAATCTTGGACTATAATAATAATTAGCGAAGGCGAAAAACAGTAGAAACACTAGAAGATGGCTGTGAGCAGACGGAGCAACGACCCAACAGTGGCTGCAAGGAGTCCCAGTCCTTATGAAGGCCTAATAGGTGATGCCCTGCAGGTGTGGTGCAGGGGACACGCCCCTCTCATTAATCAGGCACTGTGAGACAAGGAAAACACACTGAGAGCCCAGCAACATGACAATTTTAATCTCTGAGAAATATTTATTTAAATTTTCAGTTAACTTTATAAGACCTTGGGAACCTTCTGAACATTTTGTTTTAATTAAAAAAAAGAAGAAAAAAAAAAGAAGAAAGAAATACGAAATTTTAAGATTTTTAGGTATTTTTAAATTTTGGAAAAATAAATATTTACTGTAGAAAACTATAGAGAGCTATGGTATTTACTTATTTAAGCTGACATTTAACTTTTTAAGATGTACCCTGAAGAGGTCCCTGAACATTTTGTTAGAAATTTAAAATCATGTCTATGATCTAAGATTTAAAAACTAAAAAAAAAATCTACATTTTGAAAAGTCTGAAAAGTTGTTCAATATACATGCTTTTTCAAAGACATTACAACAAATACTAGGAAAAATGAGTGTCGGCTCCAGATATCAGTATCGGCCTCCTTGACTACTAATAATCGACATCGGTTTCGACCCTGAAAAAAAATAAAATATGTCGGTCTATCTCTAATCTGAATATCACACTTTTCAGCAGTCAGATTTGATTTGGGCGAAAGCCTCCTCTATTGATTTTCCTCTTTAATACTTATTTCATTTATTAAATGTCAGCGTTATTGAATCCAGAACGCCAGCTGTGATTTTGTGCAAGCGCAAAAGAGACGGCGGAGAGTTTCCAGGCGACGTGCGAAAAAACAGCTCAGACACCACGTCCCGTTCATTTATTCATTACCGGCGACTTATGGGAGAACACTTGGCACTTTGCATCCATCCGCGCCGCATCCCAAACATCAAAACCGTTCGCCTTGTATGCGCGTCTGCGCGCGTGCGTGAAGAGGCACAGTAAGTGACTGTCAAATTATGAGGGAGTGAATGGGGGGAAGTCAGTGTTGGCGTTGGTGCGTTGCCAACGCACAAACACACAAAAATAGAGTGGCCGCACATTTGGCGCCATCTTTGCCTGCTGCTCCTCTCCAGTCGTTTTAATTGCGCCGCCGACTCAAATACAGCAAATATCCGCTGAATTATATATTTGTGCTGTCAACATGATGTCACACGAGCTCGCATGCTATCCCTGCAACTGTGATGTTTAATCAATTAAACAGTTTATCGGGTGCAATCTGTTCTCCGGCTCCGCTGAGATGATTATCTGTACATTTATTTTTTAATCTGCTAAAAAAAGAAAAGAAAAAAAGTCCAACATGCTGTATTTGATCTGCGCTCGAGACTAAGTGAATATTTGAGCTGTGCTGGTGGGGTTTTTATGTTTACATTTTGTGTTGTTTTCAATTATTGATTTTCCCCTTCACTGTGCCCATGACAATTGCTTCTTCTCCATTATGTAATGAAATGGAGAGTGAAATATCATATTTCCAGCTCTTTGTGTCACTTTGCCTGTTCAGCCTTAATGAGCTCATTATTATTTATATTATTAAGAGCCAGAGCCTGAATTGTTTTGCTGATTTATTTTTACCAATATGGTTTTCTCAAGGCCGGTACTGAAACCAATTATTAGTAGCATTCAAGGAAGCTGATAACCAATATTCCAAGTCAATATACATTTGCCATAAATGAGAACACATTAGTGAAAAAGCAGCATGTATTAAGTTAATTAAAAACTAAGCAAGTAAATAGTTCACTGAAGTTTTCTACTGAAAATAGTTTTCAAAAATGTCAACATAATTTCCTAATTTTATTTATTTTTTATTTTTTTTTAATAAAAAGTATAGGGAGTTCCTCGTGTCAGCATCGTTTTTTATAAAGTGGAAATTTAAATAAATCCATAAATGAAAAGTTCCCTGTATCTCCCTGAGCGACAAATGCATGTGATTGTAGCTACATTAGGGATAATCCGAACTTGGGTAATAAAGTTTAAAAATAAACCCAAAATTCATTTAACCCAAAAAGTTGGATCAAATTAATAACACACAAAACAACCTGTTTTTTGTTGTTGTTGTCACTAAACAGCCTGTTTTTCTTTTTTTCATTTGAACCAACTTTTTGAAGTAAATGAATGAAAAGTTTGTTAAAACAAACCAAAAAATCGGGTTGTATAATGCACAAAGGTTTGTACATAGCCCCCTAATTTTTTGTTTTCAGTAATTTTATAATTGATTTATTCTATGAAGCATTCATATAAATTTGTGCGATTGCAATGCCTTGATTTTAGTAAGGTTACAAAGACGGTTAATATGAAATGCTCGCAAAATTTCATTCATGTCGGACCCTGTAAATCATTTTACGTCACCGTGTAACAGTCGCAAAAGTCCAACATACCGTATCAACCAGTTTTTCCACATCTGCTCAGATATTTTGTTTTTTTTCTTTCCCCTACACCCCGAGTCAAATTCCCCCGCCGTCAAAGCCAAGATCGGAAAGCAAAGTGCAGAGAAGTAAGAAGGAGAAGTTGCATGAGTGGCGAGAGAAAGAGAGACCGAGCGAGCTGGTCAGCCGCCCGCTTTTACTCTCCACTTTGACCTCGGCGCTGCAGAGGTGAAGCTCTGCTGACTCCAACTTGACTCCGCCGGTTCAATACTCACTCTGACCAAAACAAGACAACCATGAACTTTTTGATCCTAACTCGTCTTTTTTTTAAATTTGTTTTCATTTTTAACACACATGCCATCGTGTGTGTGTGTGTGTTTGCACTAGAGCTACACATTCTAAACACCTCCAGACACATCCTACACAACCCTGGTGCCTTCTTTTTTTTTTTTTTGCCTGACTCACCCTCACAACTATGCAAGCAACTCCAGCTCAGTCACCTAATTGATTCCAGACTTCCCCCACAAGCCTTCACTCTCCATACGCGTCCTCCTGGACTTTCTGAGTCTCAGTACCGAGTTCATGTTTCCATTACATGCTGTATAATGACTTTATGGAAACATGCTTGTCCGCGTGCAGTGTCGGCATGCATTTTTTTTTTTTTTGGTCACAACACCAGTATGATCTTACAAGTAAAAATACAAATCTTTAATAATATCATTTTTAACTTACTGCAATTATTGCAATTAAAAGTGTTTCCTATTTTTTTTTTTTCTGTGTGTACTACCGGCCTTATTTTCAGGAACCGTGTAATGTGGAGGCTGCTGTGACAGCCACTAATATAACCGAGTAAGTCCTCCTCACCACTAGTTGGCACTATACTCTGGCAGTTTCACACTGGTGAATCATCTGCACCAGAAAGAAAGGGCTTGATTCAAATGAAATTGTACACATCAAATGTATGGGGAGACACGTCTCACAATTATTCATACAAATAAATTTGTGATTTTCACATTTTTGAGATCCACAAATATAGCAGTAATTAGTATTTTTTTTTATCCACAAACATAGCCGTGATTTTCACGTTTATTTTTTTAGATTCACCAATATTAGCAATTTTCAAATGTTTGTTAATGTTGTATATGCATTATTCACGACTTACCTTTTGCAAAAATTAAATTCTGCTTGTGAGTTGTTGAATGTGCTTTTGTGGATCAGCAATCATGTGCATTTATTTTTGAGACAAACATTACACTTTTCAAGATATTCACACACAAGACCTCAGATATTTACATGTCTAAAAGCCCTCCGTCCACTGGGAGGCAGCGTTGCCGTCTCCACTAAACAGGAGCGAGCGGTCTCCCGTTTTTCGTTTAAAATTGGAAATTGAAAAAATCTAAAATGAGTCTTCATCTGACCTTGCATGAGTCGGGGAAACAAAATGCGATCCTAATTTCTTTCCCTCAAGCTTACGCTGCCTTTACAAGACATTCTTCTTCTACTGTTAAATTTTCTTCTTCTACGTCGCAAAGGAGTAACAATAAAGGAAAAGTGTGAAGGCAAAACACAAGCTCAAGGGAAACAAATTGTCCGATTTCGTTTCCTGACTTGTGTAAAATAAACCCATAATGGAAGGTCAGATAAAAGCTCGTATTGGTGCTCCCTGTATTGGTTAGTACTCGGGTGAATACTCATATTAACAACTTTAACATTTTCCATCTTTGATGTATTTATCTACAATATTTTTTCTCCTTGAAAAGGTGCTTCAATTTACCAGAAAATCAGGGGCATTCTTGAAAAAAATCCTACATACATGTTATTACACATTTATTACACTGTTATTACATGCAAGGTTCATCTATCTCTGTGTCAGATTGTGTATGTGTGTGTAGATAAGCGTAAACACACACAACCCACTAACAATATTTACGCACTGCTGGATAAATTCAACCTCATTAGAGTGTTGCTACATGCTATTGACCTTACCTGGCCTTGTCATCATCGCCACACTTGATGCTTATGTGAGGAAAATCGGAAAACACCTGGAGTCAAACAAAGGCGGGGGCACCAACTGCAGTTATGCTAGATTGTAGTAAATCTGCATGGGCTTCACACGACTGCTAGGACAGGACCTGGTTTGGGGTTTGGGGTTACGGGTCGGGCCTCGAGCTGCATGCGCTATCGATCCGAGGAAAAGGAACACGTGAGAGTTGGAGAAAGCGAAGGAAATGGGCTGGGAGAGGTCGCCGCATGTTGTCGCACCTTGGAGATCAATAGCAGCTTTGTTTGTTTGCTCGCTCGTGTTCTGCTTGGTGAGGGATTGCGCTCCCTAGTGGTGATGTAAAAGCTCGTGGAGGAAGAGGATGTAGATTAAATCAGATTGGATGGCACCAAAGTAACTCTCAATTTATGGTACTACTATGCAACAATGTTATTGAAGTAATAATAAAGAATTGATCACTTCTTTATAAAATATTATACACTTAAAATCAATAACATTCTTTTATTTTTAATTGTGATGTAAAGCGTCTTTTTGTGCCCAGAAACAAACTGAGTCGTATGTAATAAACACTTTCAGTTTGCTCACTATTTGGCAAGTGTAAAACTAACACACTGTTATGTAAAATCTACCATTCACAACTGTTGAGTTTTAGTTATTGACATAGTCACAATACAGTACAGTATTTGGTATGCAATTTACGCTTGTAATTTGTTTATTGTGTCCAGAAAGTGTGCTCGAACATGTTTAAATGTGTTTATAGCATGTCGGAGATCGTTACCTAAAGTGTATATTGCAGATTTTCACCTATGCTACAGTGTCCTTTTAGCAAAGTGCTTCCCATTTCCAATAGTATGTAGCAATCCATTTTTTAAACAACTTTTTTTTTCTTGCCTGCAACGTCTCAGCCTTGTTTTCTGTGCTAATCAGTAAAAAGCCCAAATGACTTGAATCTAATTGCGAGAGTGTGTCTGATGACGCGCGGCCCGTTTACATTCTCCGGGGCGTCCTGCAGTTGGCCGTAGCCGCGTGTGTGATGAATGACGGATCACAATGCATTAAAGCCCTATTGCACTCAGCTGCACATTTTGAGTCTCTGCAGCACGCTTTTCCCTCGGGCCATCTGTTTTCCTCCCCTGATTAACAGGCAGTAAATCTGAAAATGTGGCGCTTAGTGACGCGGCGTTGCTACAGTGACAGAGGCGCCGTGTTTTCCTCCCGTCGACATACTGTACGCAATTTTTTCAACTGTTTGACTGGATGCCATCATCGAGCTTGCTTTTGACTTGGTTTTCTTATGCAATTGATGTGGGGATAACACTAATGGGGATTGCGTATTTGTGTGTTCTAAATGTGTTCTGTTACTACTGTTGGGATCCATAAAGGTTTTACGGCTACATTTCTTGGAGAGAAGCAGAGAAAATCTCACCCTGGCTGGGCAATATGGCCCCCCAAAAAAATCTCGATTATTATTATTTTTTTCAGCCATTCAGGACGATTACAATTTTAATTGATTTTAATCTAATGAACCCCCCCCCCCACAAAAAAAATAAATAAATAAATAAATAAAAATATAATATAAAAATATATAATATATATATATATAATATATATAAAAACAATTAAGTAGCAATTGTAAACATGTCTTATAAACCACCCATACAGCATTGGGCAAAATTACAACTCACAAAAACATTTGGATGGAACTGAACATCAGAAAAGCAGATTTTAATAATCCGGAAGACAAAACACGATTTCACATTTTAGCAAATTTTTAACGATTCAATTATTAAAATGACGATTAATCGAATTAATTCAATTTATTGCCCAGTCCTATCTCGGAGTAAAAAAACCAAAACAAAAAAAAAACAAAAAAATTTTTTGTACGTTTTTTTTTTTTTTTTTTTTTTTTTTTTTTTTTTTTTTTTTTTTTTTTTAAATGGAGATATGTTTGGATTAAAAGGTTGGATTTACACTGAAAATATATTTTACAGTATTTTGGTTGTAGCCAATTAAATTCTACATTTTTGTTTTTCGTTAGTTACTCCTAAATTCACATTTAAAAGGAACACACACAAAAAAAATCTATATTTTTTAATTTTCCTGGGATTTTTTTTTTATCCCATGTTTCTATTAAAAACATACTCAATGTTTATTTATTTTCTTGCTTTGTTTTTAACTTCCATATGCATTTGAATGCCCATGAATTATACGTTGTCTTGATGTACACGGTCAGACCAGGTCCATATTCTCCTCAAATAATAGCAGTCAACTATACTTGGTCATATATTCTTCATCCTCAGCATAGAATGACTCATATTAGCGCTATACTCAGAGAGAGTAATTGAGATGATATTGTGTATTCCACTTGCATTACAGACAGGACACACCTGCTGCATTATGATTGGCTGCTGCAAAGAGGGTGGGGTTTACAATAATATTCAATGAACAGGATATCCACCTGTCTGTCTTATACTGCCTCCTGGTGGCCATGATGAGCACACCAGAAGGATCAGAAGTTAATTGATGTAGTTTGACAAATTATTATTATTTTAATTCCTGGACGTTTTTAAAATGTACTGTAAAGTTTGTTTTGGTGAGAGTGAGGGTAAAACTTGAACAGATTAATGGCATTTTCATTTATTTCAATGGGAAAAGATGAAACGCAGAACAGCATTTAATAGCTATCGAGAAAAAAATAAACATTATCAACACTTGCATAGTTACATGGTGTCAGGGCTCAAAAGTGTGGTGGTGGACCCAAATGCAGGAGGCGGACAAGTCAGGGAGGCAGAGGTGCGAAAATGGAGTAAATTTAATCAAACAAAACTAAAGTTGCAAACAGGGCTTGGTAACAAAGAATAACAAAATACCGAAGGGAAAAAACAATACACGAGCAGACTTAACTATGGGAGCATGGACGTGGGGAAACAAGAACAATGAACCGACAAGAACTGAAACGAAAACCGATGACTAAGTACACACACTAATTACACACGACGAGACACAGCTGGGCAAGACACAAGTGGAAGGGGGAGCTGATTGGTTGACACATGAGGAAGGGCAGGCAAACACAGGTGGACATGGCAAGGCTTAACGAGACTAGGGAAGACAAGAAAAGCAGAACATAAACATGACAAACTCAAAACCCAACAAAAACAAAGCAAAACCTACCCCAAACAGAACCAAAACATGACAGTACCCCCCCTTCAAGGGACAGCTCCCAGATGTCCCATAAGGTCCATAAACAACAAAAACAGGCGGGAGGGTGCGTGGCCCACTATCGAGGGCAGTCCAAAAAAAACCAAACAAAATGCCAAAAGCCTAGAGGTGGCCAGACGAGGAGTGCCCAGAGGGCCAGTCAGGTGGGCGTCCCGGACGCCAGACGAGGAGTGCCCAGCAGGGCCAGTCTGGTGGACGTCCCGGACGCCAAACGAGGAGTGCCCAGCGGGGCCAGTCAGGTGGGCGTCCCGGACGCCAAACGAGGAGTGCCCAGCGGGGCCAGTCTGGTGGACGTCCCGGACGCCAAACGAGAAGGACCCGGCGGGGCCGGTCAGGAGGGCGTCCCTGACGCCCGACGAGGAGGACCCGGCGGGGCCGGTCAGGAGGGCGTCCCTGACGCCCGACGAGGAGGGCCCGGCGGGGCCGGTCAGGAGGGCGTCCTCGACGCCCGACGAGGAGGGCCCGGCGGGGCCGGTCAGGAGGGCGTCCTCGACGCCCGACGAGGAGGGCCCGGCGGGGCCGGTCAGGAGGGCGTCCTCGGCGCCCGACGAGGAGGGCCCGGCGGGGCCGGTCAGGAGGGCGTCCTCGGCGCCCGACGAGGAGGGCCCGGCGGGGCCGGTCAGGAGGGCGTCCTCGACGCCCGACGAGGAGGGCCCGGCGGGGCCGGTCAGGAGGGCGTCCTCGACGCCCGACGAGGAGGGCCCGGCGGGGCCGGTCAGGAGGGCGTCCTCGGCGCCCGACGAGGAGGGCCCGGCGGGGCCGGTCAGGAGGGCGTCCCCGACGCCAGACGAGGAGTGCCCGGCGGGGCCGGTCAGGAGGGCGTCCCCGACGCCCGACGAGGAGGGCCCGGCGGGGCCGGTCAGGAGGGCGTCCTCGACGCCCGACGAGTAGCAGAGGTGGCGGCGGGATGGTCGCCGCCAGACGAGGAGCTGGAGGCGACGGCCTCAAGTCGTGCGCCGCCAGGGTTGACGCTGGCGGAGGCGGCCGCTGGCCGGGCGCCGCCGGAACTGGTGCATGCGAAGGCGGCCGCTGGCCGGGCGCCGCCGGAACTGGTGCATGCGAAGGCGGCCGCTGGCCGGGCGCCGCCTGAACTGGTGCAGGCGATGGCGGCCGCTGGCCGGGCGCCGCCTGAACTGGTGCAGGCGATGGCGGCCGCTGGCCGGGCGCCGCCGGAACTGGTGCAGGCGATGGCGGCCGCTGGCCGGGCGCCGCCGGAACTGGTGCAGGCGATGGCGGCCGCTGGCCGGGCGCGGCCGGAACTGGTGCAGGCGATGGCGGCCGCTGGCCGGGCGCGGCCGGAACTGGTGCAGGCGATGGCGGCCGCTGACCGGGCGCCGCCGGAACTGGTGCAGGCGATGGCGGCCGCTGACCGGGCGCCGCCGGAACTGGTGCAGGCGATGGCGGCCGCTGACCGGGCGCCGCCGGAACTGGTGCAGGCGATGGCGGCCGCTGGCCGGGCGCCGCCGGAACTGGTGCAGGCGATGGCGGCCGCTGGCCGGGCGCCGCCGGAACTGGTGCAGGCGATGGCGGCCGCTGGCCGGGCGCCGCCGGAACTGGTGCAGGCGATGGAGGCCGCTGGCCGGGCGCCGCCGGAACTGGTGCAGGCGATGGCGGCCGCTGGCCGGGCGCCGCCGGAACTGTTGCAGGCGATGGCGGCCGCTGGCCGGGCGCCGCCGGAACTGGTGCAGGCGATGGCGGCCGCTGGCCGGGCGCCGCCGGAACTGGTGCAGGCGATGGCGGCCGCTGGCCGGGCGCCGCCGGAACTGGTGCAGGCGATGGCGGCCGCTGGCCGGGCGCCGCCGGAACTGTTGCAGGCGATGGCGGCCGCTGGCCGGGCGCCGCCGGAACTGGTGCAGGCGATGGCGGCCGCTGGCCGGGCGCCGCCGGAACTGGTGCAGGCGAAGGCGGCCGCTGGCCGGGCGCCGCCGGAACTGGTGCAGGCGAAGGCGGCCGCTGGCCGGGCGCCGCCGGAACTGGTGCAGGCGAAGGCGGCCGCTGGCCGGGCGCCGCCGGAACTGGTGCAGGAGAAGGCGGCCGCTGGCCGGGCGCCGCCGGAACTGGTGCAGGAGAAGGCGGCCGCTGGCCGGGCGCCGCCGGAACTAGTGCAAGCGAAGGCGGCCGCTGGCCAGGCGTCGCCGGTCGAGGAGCAGGAGGCGGCGGCCGCAATCCATGCGCCGCCGGACGAGGAACAGGAGGCGGCGGCCGCAATCCATGCGCCGCCGGACGAGGAACAGGAGGCGGCGGCCGCAATCCATGCGCCGCCGGACGAGGAACAGGAGGCGGCGGCCGCAATCCATGCGCCGCCTGACGAGGAACAGGAGGCGGCGGCCGCAATCCATGCGCCGCCTGACGAGGAACAGGAGGCGGCGGCCGCAATCCATGCGCCGCCGGACGAGGAACAGGAGGCGGCGGCCGCAATCCATGCGCCGCCGGACGAGGAACAGGAGGCGGCGGCCGCATTCCATGCGCCGCCTGACGAGGAACAGGAGGTGGCGGCCGCAATCCATGCGCCGCCTGACGAGGAACAGGAGGTGGCGGCCGCAATCCATGTGCCGCCTGACGAGGAACAGGAGGTGGCGGCCGCAATCCATGCGCCGCCTGACGAGGAACAGGAGGTGGCGGCCGCAATCCATGCGCCGCCTGACGAGGAACAGGAGGTGGCGGCCCAGGCGAAGCGGCCAGGGGCTGCGGCGGCAGCGGCACAGGCGAAGCGGCCAGGGGCTGCGGCGGCAGCGGCACGGGCGAAGCGGCCAGGGGCTGCGGCGGCAGCGGCACGGGCGAAGCGGCCAGGGGCTGCGGCGGCAGCGGCACGGGCGAAGCGGCCAGGGGCTGCGGCGGCAGCGGCACGGGCGAAGCGGCCAGGGGCTGCGGCGGCAGCGGCACGGGCGAAGCGGCCAGGGGCTGCGGCGGCAGCGGCACGGGCGAAGCGGCCAGGGGCTGCGGCGGCAGCGGCACGGGCGAAGCGGCCAGGGGCTGCGGCGGCAGCGGCACGGGCGAAGCGGCCAGGGGCTGCGGCGGCAGCGGCACAGGCTGCGGCTTGGGTCGCCTCTGCCTCCTCCTCTGTCTGCGGGAAGCTGGGGCTGTAGTCACACCAGCCTGTTGACCAAGGGACCGGGGAACTCGAGACACACCAGGGACTAAGTTAAGGGGTGCATCAACAGACGAAACAAGACTAGGAAGGGGTGTAAGTGACTTTGACAGGGAACGTGCAAACAAAAAACTATAAAAGCTTTCACTCGCACTCAAACCAAACTTCGTGTGCTCACTCACTTCACATTCATCCTCTAAGTCAGAATCAAAATCAAACTCGGGAACGTGGTCAACAAAAACGTGGGGTGACAAAATTGTGTCATAAGGAAGTGCACTGGGGGAACTACTAGGTGAACAAAAACTGGTGTCCAAATCAGAATAGTTTAACTCGGTGTCTGTGAGCTCAAAATCAGAATCACTTAAATAACTGTAAAGGGAATCACAAGGAGGTGAACTGGGTAAATATGCTTTAACGGGTGAGGAGGACACGGAGACACAAGAACCAGAAAAGAAAGCTGAACCTACACAGAGGGAACGGGGTTGGTCAACAGGCTGATGGCGTCTGGGAGCTGGCCGACGTCGTGCCGGTCGGCACCGGCTCCCTGCTGGGTCCTTTCGTGGTCGGTTCATTCTGTCAGGGCTCAAAAGTGTGGTGGTGGACCCAAATGCAGGAGGCGGACAAGTCAGGGAGGCAGAGGTGCGAAAATGGAGTAAATTTAATCAAACAAAACTAAAGTTGCAAACAGGGCTTGGTAACAAAGAATAACAAAATACCGAAGGGAAAAAACAATACACGAGCAGACTTAACTATGGGAGCATGGACGTGGGGAAACAAGAACAATGAACCGACAAGAACTGAAACGAAAACCGATGACTAAGTACACACACTAATTACACACGACGAGACACAGCTGGGCAAGACACAAGTGGAAGGGGGAGCTGATTGGTTGACACATGAGGAAGGGCAGGCAAACACAGGTGGACATGGCAAGGCTTAACGAGACTAGGGAAGACAAGAAAAGCAGAACATAAACATGACAAACTCAAAACCCAACAAAAACAAAGCAAAACCTACCCCAAACAGAACCAAAACATGACACATGGCTGTAGTGGAACATAATTAAGCACAACTAATGACAACTTGCATTTTCTCACTTTTTCAAATATTAGAAAAAAACAGCGTTGATTCTGATTAACACGAATTGCATTCGCTTTTGTTTCGCTTTTGTTGCCTTTTGGTCGAGACTTATTGTGAGGCGAGTGAGAGAAGACATGTTTCAATCTTCAACAAAAAAGAAAAAGGGCCATCCTGTGAGTCGGGTTCAGCAGTGGTGGGCTGCAAAGTTGTTCTTTTTAAGAGGTGTACAGAGAAAGAAGAGATATCAGGAGAGCGCTGAGAGCTAATGAGCTGGATTTTGCCGGAGACTTGGCATTCTGCTCATCTCGCTGCTGTGGTAGATAGAGCGAGCTGGCTCCAGCGAGCTTCCTGTCTGCGCCCTCAAGCAGGAGTAAATGAGGGCTGGGAGGTGGTGGTGGTGGGGTAGGGGGGTGTTCTGAAGAGGGAGGAGGAGGTGGATAGGGTGTTGGAAGCAAAAGAACAGAGGAAGAAGAAGGAGGAGGTGGAGAAGCAGGAGGAGGGAGCGCTGTTGAAATTGAATGCCAGGACGCCATGTTCTCGCCGCCTGCGTTTCCATGGCGACGGGGTAATTCTGGCGAGTAAGGAAATTTCATTCACCCCTGTTAAGAGGCAGAAGGGGAAAAAAAAAACACAAGAGATGAAAATATTAACCCAGCACAAGGACGGGAAGACACATGACATAAATCAGAGACAGAGAAGGGAGCCCCCCCAACCCATGTGATCTTTGCAGTCCTCTTTTCTGTGATGATGCTAGGGTTGTTTTGCCCCCCACCCCCCACCCCTCTCCGCCCCCCTACACACAAACACAACACCCACCCTGCACACGCTCACCCCAACAGCCCTGCAGGTATATGGCACAGAACAAAGACAAGCACTGTTAACTGGCCGCTCTGTGTATACGCGTGTGTGCGTGTGTGTTTATTTGGGAGCATGTGCTGCAGTACAGTACCCCCCCCCCCCCCCCCCCCACACACACACACACACACACACCCACACACACACACACACACCCCCACACACACACACACCCACACACACACGCACGCACACCAGGAGACTAGCAAGAAAAAAAGAAAACAAAATCAAAATATTTGTTTGAATAAAGCAACAGTTTATCTATTTATTATTATTATTATTATATTTTATTTATTTATTTATTTATTTTTTACCAAATTGGGTTATTCTTGACCCAACAGCAGTTAGGGTGTACTTTGCATTCTTAACTTAAGACAGCAGTTAGGGTGTACTTTGCATTCTTAACTTAAGACAGCAGTTAGGGTGTACTTTGCATTCTTAACTTAAGACAGCAGTTAGGGTGTACTTTGCATTCTTAAGAAGTTGGGCCAAAAATAACCCAATTTGGATTAAAAACAAAAACAAAATACAGTGAATGGGTCAATTTGAACCAACATTTTGAGTTGTATAGCACAAAACAACCCCCAAAATGGGATATTTTGTATTAAACAAAAAGAAAGAAAGAAATGTTTTAGGTAGCCAAGGAATATCAAAAGACCACTATACCCTCCCAAAAAGGGGCTCTGGGTGCGATATTGTTTCAAAACATTCTGATGCACATTTGCCAAGGCTGCTAACAGGTCAAAGTGTTGCATAAGTTGAGTCAAAAATAACCCAATTCACTCTTAATTTAAAACTACTGAGTCAAAAACAACCCAGTTTGAGTCAATAATTGGACTGACCCGCTAAACTTGGATTAGTTTGACCCAAATTGTTGGGTTGTTTTACTCAAAGTTGGGTAAAAATTGACCCAAGTTCGGTCCAAGTTTGGGTCAAGAAGGATCCACTACTTGGGTCAAACCCAACTTAATTCTGCTCAAAACAGCATGGAAAATTGGGTATTTTTGGGTCAATTTTTGTACAAAACAAGAATAATTGGGTAGGTTTTCCTTCTTTTCTTTTTTTTTTCTGTCAGTTTGACCCAATAGGTTTGTAAATAACAGAAAAGTTAGGTCAAAATCGATCCTAGTAGCAAGTCAGTCCCTTTTTGACCCAAATTGGGTTATTTTTTACCCAACTGTTTCTAGAGTGTAGCTCACTTTCGTGTCAGCGTTTTGTGTTTTGTTTTGTTGCCCAGGGCTGTTGGGACAGCGTTTACGAAAAAGGGGGCCGGCCGCCACTGGACATGCATGTGCAAGAACCTGCGCACGCGAGCGGCGCGTGCCTCCGCCAACGCACGCTTTGCTTTTGGGCTAAGCGAGGTTGACAACTGCACTGGGCTTGACTGGCCTGTCGCTGCAGCCAACCTGACACTTGGCCTGCGCGCACACATTCGCAGTGACATCGCGTCACACGGTTTCATCCCCGATTCTCGATATGATGCGCAGGTTTCCTCATCAGCACATGCAGCATGTGGTGACGGAGCGTGCCATAAACAAGCGCGTGTTGTTTCTAATCCTCAAGCTGGCATGTGCAGATGCTTCTCTGTCTCTGAAAACATCATTACTGTTGCCACCGAGAGGGATTATAAAGCAGCGGGGGTAATAATGCTGTATATTGAGATCTATAATATGGTGATTTTCTGTTTTCAGTGGCTGAGGAGGGGCTGTGGGAATGCGGACTGTCCTACGAGTGCAGGACCCTGCTGTTCAAGGCCGTACACAACCTGCTGGAAAGGTAATGAGC